>NW_026889765.1:27617500-27875000 GCF_033153115.1 Saccostrea echinata | reverse complement strand
GTACATCAAATTTACGTACGAGAGAGAGAGAGAGAGAGAGAGAGAGAGAGAGAGAGAGAGAGAGAGATTGCTAAATAATCGATTAAATGAAATGTCTTCAGACGTAGATTATCTTCATTTTTTTTAATGATACATATGGTTATGTTTCTATCAGTGTAAAAAAAGTGATTGTCAGCATACGATGTAGAATTAAAATTGATCAAAATGCTTGTGCTTAGCAACAATTAGATTCGCCCTAATACAAAAATATTTTCTATAAACTGAGGTTAACGCTAGATGGTACAATGTACAGGTAGGCGAACACGAGTTATCTTTCCCCAAGTGTGCAGATATGGAATATTCGACATGTGATAAAATATACGGAAACTTAAATATTTCTTTCACTTGCAATTTACAATGGGTAATTATATATTAAGTCGTACTCTCAGAATCTCGAAGAGACGTTAAACAAACAAACAAACAAATATCTAATATTAATCTAATACCTGTCAAAAGTAGGTAGAGAAATTATGTGCATTGTTTAGAAATCTATATATTTGTATTTTAGATGGATAAATTTTAAAATCATCCGAAATCAACTAGCGTATAATGTACCGGCCTGTCAAAAATAGCTAGATAAGTAGGGAGTAGCGAATAGCGAGGAATATAAGTTGATATGCCTGAGTTTTGTGAGAAAATAAATCTTGGCGCTAAGTTGGATGTTCAGGTAAAATAAAGAACAAAACTTTGAAATAAAAAAAAGTTAGAAAATATAGGCAGATTTCTTTGTAGTTGATATAGGTACATGTGAATGAGTATTTTATTAAATTAAAAAAAAATGATTTCTAACTTACAAGTAGAGTCGACTAAATATATTGATTCATCTTTAAATTATGGTATCACACATTTGATCTAGCTGATTAGAAATATGTCGCATTCCACGTGTTTAATGCAATTTAAGTTACTGCTTACACTGTGGCTCTGTTCTCAATCCTTAGTCAATCCTCTATCAGGGTTGGATTGGGTGAATAAATGGGGGGCGGTAATCTAAAGGTAGCCTGTAGACATATGTCTTTTTTGCATGTCCACGTGTAACGATACGTGCCTGTTTCCACCCGATAATAATACCCCCCCCCCCCCCGCCCATTCTCTATTCTTTGCAATGCACATAAACATCAAATTGCTTCAGTCGAAATACAAATAAATATTGAAAGTAAATATATCTGATAATATAGTTCAACGAATTTTATTCTGATTTCAAATAAATCCACGATTGTCAACAATTAATTAATTTAAATTGATACATTGTTAATATAGACTGGCATTTCGACTTTTTTTTCGACTTTTACATAGACTTAATATATAATTACCCATTGTAAATTACCAGTGAAATAAATATTAGCGAGCTCAATAGACTAACGTGTAAGAACATAGGCAATTTGGAATGAAATCTATACATTCGTCAGGCAAATTTTCTTGTGCAACATTCCCAGAATTCCTTCGCTACCAGGATTCCATGCGAAAGTATTACAAAACATACAAAAGACCAAGGATAATTGTTCTTTACCAAGAGCATCTTCGCTAGCCAAGGGTTTCTGATACGCTACTCTCCTCATAAACCCTTGGCATGCGGTGCTGATAAAAGACGGGATTGTTTTTGTCACGTGATCATGATTCTTACCAGGTACGCACAGATTGCGTCATCGACAGAAATAAAGAGCGTATTTAAAAAAATTTTGTTTTTAAAGAATAACAAGAAGGTATTGAGTTATGTTAATTTGTTATTTAAACATGTAAAAATGCAAATCTACATCTACAGTATAGATTCTTAATCACATATTTTGCACGTTGCTTTAGAAATGGGATGACACCATATTGCTATTCATAGAATGGCATGTTATCTTACGGATCATTGTTTACTTGCGTTTTACATAACCGATATTAAAGAGTCAAGATATATCCCGAACGCAAATATCGTCATTTACAAAAAACAATTGCTGATTGGTCGAACGATGTCGATCAACTCCATTCACAACTTGAGAAAAAAATCCCAACTTTTTTTAACACCATATGCCAAGGGCTGTTGAGGGGAGTAGCGTATCAGAAGCCCTTGGATAGCGAAGATGTACCAAGAGATACGTTTATTTTTCTTTCTTTGTAGAGAGCTTAAAAGAAACAAAAAATAATTGCATCTACTCTTCAACCTATTTCATTAAATATTGCACAAGACCTGTAGTCTCGTTCAACCAAACGCACGGCTGTCTCCGTAAATTCCGACTTCATGTCACGTCAGTCTAGACTGTGTCTCGTGCGGTTTGAAGTTTGAAGAGGCGGATCAACCTTACAAGTGTAAGCTGTGTATCAACTGCGCTCGCCCCAAACGGTCACACCGTAAAACATATTATTTAAGAATATTTCATTTATTTCCGTATATATTATCACATGTCGAATATTCCATGTACGAGTGAATAAATCCGCACACTTAGGAAAGATAACTCATGTTCGCCTACCTGTACATTGTACCATCTTACGTTAACCTTTATAAAATGGCTAAGCTCTCAGTCCCTAGATCCATTATTGATGAAATTAGACTTCACATGTTCTGGGATTTGCAAATATTTTCAAAGGTTAAACTCTCTTATGTATACATTTATAGGACTAATATAAAGCATAAATAATGTGTTGCTATCGACTTTCCTTCCAGAGCTATCGTTGGTCCTATCGTCGGATTGATCGCTATCATCGTCTATGTCGTCGTTTGCTGCATCTGCTACAGTAAGTTAGAGTTATTCGTGTGATAATTTACATTCGATCCTGATTGTCTTTGATTAAGGAGACACGCAACTTGATTCTTTTTTATCTGGTGAATTTTATGCATATGTAAAAAGTAAGAACTATTATATACGGTTATAACTTTGAGTATATTTATAGTTACTTTAATGATCAGTTTTCAAACGATCACACTTTAAAAACACAATAACAAAAATTTATTCCTTCCATCCATCATATAAATAAAGGAATCGTTGTTGAATGGAAGAATGGGAAGTTGTTTTAAACAATATTTCAGATTTCTAATTTTTGTTGGTTCGTGATTTGTTGTAAATATTTGTCTTGCCACATTTCAATCGATAACAAGTACTTATCAATAGATTTTGAATTAATGTATAGGGAAGATGACTTTCCCAATTCCTTTTTAATTTGTATATTAAATATTGTTTAATTATTTATTAATTACTCCTGTTGACACCTGTCACATCTGTGCTTTCACACCCTGCTGGGTAAGACTCAGACCTGCAGTGCAGTTCTTTGCTTTTACTGGCATTGGCACTGTTGACAATACCCAGATGTATGCACCTATCTAGGGTACTGATACTTTCGTATGATAATTAAGCTGCGGTTAATTACAAGGACTTCCGATGGTCCCCCACTTCATTCTGACCAATCACAAGTCTTCTATTTCTAGTACCCGGTATATCAGTTGAGGAAAACAATGCACTTGTCAATTTTGAATTTTTTTTTTTTTTTTTTTTTTTTTTTTTTTTTTTTTTTTTTTTTTTGCAAGAGCAAGGCCTTTTTGTACTTTTGTCCCGCCTGCCCTCCTCTCACCAATATTATATGCTTAGTTGAATTTTTAGATTTAGTTAGTTTGTTAGTTAGTTTTTGGAGCATGGTTTTATTCCTCATTTTTCAATTTGCTTACACACATTATTATGTAATGTTTCATAATCTACATGTGTGTTCAACGAAATAAAACCATGGATTCATTTCACCCAAGCCTCTCTTACATGTTTTTATTTCTAATGCATCAACTGGGCTAATTCTTATTTACATACAGGAAGAATTAATCATTTATATAATAATAAATTTTACCAGAAAAGAGACAACAGACACCGGGTGTTGTTTACAATCCTCAAACAACTCAACCTGGCTACGGACAACCACAGGCTTATGGACAACCACAAACATACGGACAACCACAACCATATGGACAACCGCAGGCGTACGGACAACCATGCACCGGCAAAAGCTTAAATATTGTATGTCAACGAGAGAGAGAGAGTAGAGCCATAAACATATATTTTTACATTTATACTTTGTATTAAAGGTCATATATTATGTTAATTACATTGAAATATTAAAAGTCTTTTCTTTATTAAATTTGCATGTACATTGCCTTAAGAATTTTATATTTGTATGTACTTGTTACTCAAAATTTTAATTCCATATTCACCATTAACATATATTCATGAAATATATGGAGATAACGAACAGTATTCAAGATCAAAAGTCCATTAAACATTACAAAATAGGAGCAGAGCAAAACTTGTATTCAAAACTTTAGTTTTTAACCTACATATTTTGCAAACAACCATATTAGGGAAATTTTTTATTAAATATTGTCAATGTGTCTGATAAAAACATAAAATAGTATGTGATCATACAGAATATTCTTGAAGGAGATGGGCGAACAAGGCGTGCAAAATGCTTGCAGCTTCAAAAGAATAAAAATCATATTCAACTTGTGAATTTAGCATTTAGATAAAGTTCATTCTATTGAAAGGTAAGAAATTATAATTATGAGAAACTTCTTTCGGCAAAAATTATTCTATGACTTAAAAAAGGTGGTATTCTTGGGATTCGAACCAAAGCAATAAAAAAACCTTGATATCATTTTTTTGTCTTAGAGACTAACACGCTTACCACTACCACAACAAATAGACGAATAGAGGCATTTACATGCAATTTACGTTTGTGACATGACCCCTGAGAAAATGAAATTCAAATATTTCTCTGAAAGATATACTGTACGTACCTGTGTCAAGAAAGTGTATTTATAAGGTACAGTGGGTCTTTGTTCCATGTTTTTGTTAACCGAAATTTGTATATTTTTACACATATTTTGAGGATAAACTTTGAAAAAAATTGGAGCGAAGACCCTTTCATATATATATATATATATATATATATATATATATATATATATATATATATATATATATATATATATATATATATATTATAGTATGAAAAAATGATTAATTTTGATCTTCTTAGTGTGTGTATGCTATTTTATAGACGAATTCTTTTATCTTTGTGAGATAAAGTATACATTAATGTTCAATCAAGTATCAAAGAAAATTGTGCTACAATTGAGATTTAAATTTTCAGTTTCTTATTTGTCGCATGCCATAGGTATTTTTCTAGCTCGCCTTGTCCGCTCATCTCCTTTTTTAAAATTATTATTATAAAAGCTCATCTATGACATGTGAAGAAATCCATTTTACAGAGAAGTTTTAGAAATAAAGATTTGTTTCTTAGTTTGTTGTCGTTTTAGTAATTTATCTGCCCCCCCCCCCTCCCTCCTTCTGCCTGTCTTCTGTATAATCCACGTTTTGTTGCTACTAAATATTTTTTAAACTTTCTTGCATCTTAATTTAGACTGCTTAACTAATTTCAAATTTATCTTAACAATCACTTGGGAATAAAAATAAATGTTGTGATATTTTTGCCCCTCCCCCCCCCACCCCTTACCCTTTTTCTTAGGAGGGATATTAAAGAAATAAAATAAGTATATTTCGTTTAAGTTTTCTTCCTTTTTTGGACATATACATGTACAGGGTGTTTCACAATATATGTCACAAATCTAAAGGCAGAAAGAAATATTACAACAAAAGCTAAATAAGTATTTTATATATCATTTTCATCAGCAGATATTCAAAATTATTATTTTATTTTAGAAGTATCCGATATTCTCCATTTCAGTTTCTATGGCAACGATTTCCTAAAATGTTATACTGAAAGTGTTTTCCTTACCATTGTCCTAAATAACTTAATAAAAGACTTGTGTTTCAGAAATTTCTGACCACTGCTTTGTACGTTTCACAGAATACTTGACAGATTTCTTGTTTTATATCTAGCTTTTTAGAACCCCCAAAAGTGCAGATTTATTTTTGTATTTAAAGATACATTTAAATAAATGTGTCATTTCAGAACTATTGGTATACTACTAGTGTTGTCCACTTCTTTCGCTCTTCCTTTCAATCAATCTTGCAAACTTCAGCCAACTCTGAATGTCAGTTGGTTTTAAATGCTGCAATGCTGAAATCTTGTATACAGACACACTCAATTCAAATCGAAGATTTCTAGATACACTTGATACACTTGCATTGTCACAATCCATTTCCCTAAACTTGAGCCAACTGACTTTCTTGAGGTTTTCTCAATGATTGACTTCACTTTGACTATGTTCTCATTTCTTCTTGATGTTTTTGGGAAGGCCAGGATTTAAACTGTCTTTCAACTTCACATTATATTTTGTTCAAACTTCTTAATTATCCTTAATAAATGAAAACTAAACAGTGCTTTCTGGTCAGGATATTTTTCTTCATCACACCCTGTACTATATTTAGGATATCCTGCTTATAATAAAAGTTTACAAATTCAAATTTTTGTTGCTAGTTGTACTCCATTTTGAGAACAGCTGAAAATTTACATTACTGATTACATCATCATTGACCTCATGATATTATGAGTTTCCTGATATTTTGAAATATCATGATTTTACATTAATATGATTGTCTGTGGTGTTTTGGTATTTTTGGAATCATGCTTGATATTCAGATTATGTCCATTTAGATGAATGACATATATTATGAAACACTCTGTACATGTTGCAACAAAGTGTTCGCATGATAATGATATTTAGAGAGCTATCCACAGGACTTGCTAAGAACTACATATTAAATATTATTCTCAAATTTACCTTTTAACAAATTCTTTCCAGTCCTACCGTAATGAAGCACCAAATTAAATTTTACCTGTTCTCCTGTGGATACTACCGAATTGTACTATATATATATAGAAAACACAACTAGGTTTGGCATATTGCTACATGAATAACTTATGTATCATGAACATATGTAATAAAGACTTCGTCATATACTTTTTCAGATATATAGCAAGTAGAAAGGCTCCCCTCTTTGATTAAAAAAAAATTAACATTTTAAATCTTTGCAAATCAAAGCCACTGGTACAGTGTACATGTAATCCAACACTCCATATTTCACTTCCTATTCAAATCTCTAGCTTACTTTTACTAGAAATAAAACAAAACACGGAATATACATGTATAGCTAAATTTTCCCTTCAAAGGGGGAACAACTCTTCCTTCCTTTGCATATTGACACCTGCGACAGTATGTGCCGAGATGGGTTTATTCCCTCTCCCTGCAGAATGGGCAACGAAGTGTACCTTACATATTGGCACATATTGCAGTCGACGAGGATATTTGCTGCCAGCATCTGCATATTTTGTCGCCAAAAGTATTGTTGTGAAAATGTCTACTGGGGTCAAAATATTTTGATTTTAAAGATATGATTAAAATCAAAGATTTTACAGGGAAATGGGGATACGTATCAAAAACATCCAGTAGTTTCTTACATGTATTACACGCCATTCTGTTTTCTTCCGTCATGTAAGTCCTCCCTTTCTATCCTCGAATCCATATATATGTACATGTAATAAGTTTTATTATGTATTTCCAGACAATTAAAGAAAAAAACGCAACCCAGTTGAATTATCGAGGGTCTCGATTTTGAGTACTTGATGAAATTTTAAGTCTCCTGAAAGAAAAAAATACAATGTACCGAGCAGATGCCTATTTTGTAAATTCTACAGACAGGTTTGCATGACAATGGAACAAATGCACACCCGGTCCTTTAATCAAAAACTTCCCTGTTTAACGATAAATATGTTTATGTTTACAAGCTGTTTAAGAAATTTAATGCAAGTAAGCACGTCAACACAGTGTTATGCTATATCTCCTATTACATGTAGTTTTGTTTTCATTCATATAAGAAAAACCCACATACTTTTAAATATAATTTATTTCTGTAAGATTCATTCCAAGACAATATGTTTTGTTACAATATTGTAAAAACCATGCAAAATAAATAGTTTAAGGCAAATAATTCGTTCATTTCATATGTAAGCTGCATTCGAAATGTAATGTACCGAATGCAGTCCTAATCATTTGATAGCCATTTTACATTTAATTTAAATGCCTTCTTCAAAACAACTTAAAAAACTTTGGAGGGTCATAAACTCACAATAAGGCTAACTAGAGCTCTATGAAAAATACAGAATAAATACATGTATATGTATTATATCTATAGGCACATATATTTTACATGTACATCTCTCCCAATAAATACGTAAAATATTTTTTTTACCAATACATAACTTCCATTGCTACATCAAGAAAAATCCAGTAAAAATAATTATGTAGATGTATCAAACAAACAGAGCGACATGCAATATAATCTTCAAAGTTTACCATATTAACTTTTATCAGCTGTTTTTTTTTAATTGATCGAAACTCCTCTTTAGAAACATATTTCTGAAGTGGAAAAACAACCTAATAAATATCCGGGTTCAAAATTATATTTCAAAGTTTATTACTACGCAGATAAGATGACTGCACCTTAAAAATTCCACAACAATGATCCATGTGTACAGGTTATTGCAAAATCAAAATACATTCGCCATTAAGAATCATTATGGATACCTGCAAAATTGTGTTGATGATACTTATATTTTGTTTTATCTACCTTTTTACAGTAACAGACGGTAAGAATTTGTTTTACAGTTTTAATTTATGTTTAAATTTTAATTCATGTTTAATTCAGACTCATTTATCTCCTGTATCTCGTATGTTTATGACCAAGTAATTCATGAAAATATTTAATTTATTGTGATTTAAAAAAAGTAGAAACGTTATTCAAGTTAATTTGTTAGTATGATGTTATTTATTATGGAAAGGTCTGCTTAGTGATACTGGGACAAGAGAATGTTATTTGGGTCACGGAATACACATGGCACAATTTACACAATTTACATGGGAGGGATCAATCATAGCGTATTCAGTGTTATAAATTCCTAGTAACCTACTTCTAACAGCTAGAAATGATTTTGTTGAAATATAATTCTTCGGGAAATTCAAACTGGGTTATTATCGAAGAAAGGGGATAACAAATTTTATTAAAACGTTTCATACTGCCATGTTATTGTAAAAAAGATTTATTACTTTATGCATGTGTAACGTTTTTGCAAGAATAAAACGTTTGTCATTTTTTAATCATGTGTATTATGACAAAATTCATTAGAGAACTAAAATACATAATTATAATTATTACTCTGTTTCTTTAATTGAGTTTGTCATTATAAAAGAATGGGTGCACTTTTGGAACTACATTCTACAAATTCTAATTGTCAAATTGATTTTTTGAAGTGCTATTTTGAAAATGAGTTTTAGTTGAAGACACTGCGCTTAAAGAATTTGTTTAGGAAAATCGATCGATAGATACGTGTATACATGTATTTCCTGATATTAAAAATGTAATTCGCTCTCTCTAATTTTAGATAATTAAAATTTAATGTCTAATAGCCACTCTATAGAAATATAAGGCATATCATTAATCCTACCATCGCATGTTATTGCCTGCAATTCCTCTAGCTATATATCGATTTATACCCATTTTTTCTCTGCATATGATAGGTCATGTCCTATACAATTTTAGCTTATGAGACATGTTACTCCGATAGCCAGTGTCCATTGTCGAGCTATCATTGCTGTACTGGTACAAGATACTGCTGTCCGTGGGGTACTGTCTGTACAGGGACTATCAACTGTATAAGTATTGGGTAAGGAGATTAGCTATATATGTATGTAAAACTAAGATACTTGACATTTTTGGGAGTAGAATATACATGCATAAATCTTATTTTTTAATTCAGATTAGGAATGCATTGTCAAAATTTAGATAATAAAATGACTGAATTAAAGGGTGATTACTCTTTATAGTAAATATCAATATTCAACAGAATCTTCCGTTATAGTAATATGTCTCTTCACAAGGGGGACATAACTGTGTCTTTTAACAGATATTAATTTTTAAATTTATTTTCACGAAGAAGGAAAGAAAAATCCCCTCGGGGAATAAATGTTAATACACAGGTAAAGGTAGATATGCATGAAAGATCTTTTTTTAATCAGGACAATAGTTGGTCCTATCGTCGGAGGAGTGGTTCTTATCATTAGCTGCATCGTATGCTTTGTGTGCTACAGTAAGTATAAACGTTCATCCAACATATACAGAAACAATACATTGTACATTCAGTGATTTATTTGTATAAAGAACTTTTACAATTACAATATTTCTTTGATTTTTTTCATTTTCATTTTCTAAAATGACTTCAAAAGCCTATACTAGCAATCGTTAATCTGAAAAGTATAATGTCTGGAGGGAAAACCGAACCCTTGTTTAACATTTCTTTCTTTTTTCCTTTCTTCTTTCTGTTTTTTGTTTAATTTTGAAACATTATGCACGCAATGGAAAAAGTATAAAAAAAAAAGTAAAAGTAAAAAAAAGAAGGAAGAAAAAGTTAAATATTGCCTACCCGGATGATGTTTTATTCTACTTGTACAGATCGCCGAAGGCGCCAGGTGCCGCCTCCAGCAGTTGTTTACGGACAACAACAGCAAGTAGTTGCAATTGGACAACAAACAACATATGGACAACCTCAGGCTTATGGACAACAAACATATGGGCAACCTCCAGCTTACGGGCAAGGTTACGGACAACAACAGACAAATGGACAAGGTTTCGGTGCACCCCAAGACACAGCAGATAACAAAATTAAGTTGTAGGCAGTGGAAGAAAAAATGATATGACATTGTCATCTATATTAAAAAATACCTATCTCTGTAATCGTGATACGTTACGGTAAAGTTGGACACGAACAAATAATTACTTTGCTTCTCATCAGACAGCGTTGGACAGAGCGACTTTGTTTATCATTTACAATTTATATAATTGTAAATGATAAACAAGGTATAAATGTATATTGCAGTTATAAATGTATATTTTCATTATTATCTCTATGCCAAAGCTACATCATATTTTCGTAAAATCACATCTTGCATCAGCAACATCATTTTTTAATAATCCAATTCAATCCCCAGATCCCCGCTACCAGACTCATATTGAGAGTCGTGGGTTAAAATTCTGTATCACGCCCATAAGACACTTTAACATATGTTGACTTTTGTTTAGTTTTATGTTGTTTTTTTTGTTTTTGTTTTTGTTTTTTTTTTCATTTCATGATACGTTTCCTCTCTATCGCACACACGCATTGTATCACAATCCTATACCTTTTATCCTTATCAGAGGATTTCGCAGTATAAATGCATAAATTGTGAATGAATGGACAGAATGTTTGCACCACTTTTATATTTATATCTGTTCTAAACAATACATTTTACTCATATGTTCATTTATTGCACGAATAAATGTATAAGTATAATGTACATGTAGATCATTGACGTATTTCGGATAATAAAATGACATTGATGTGTTTGTTGTTGGGGCTATTTTAAGACAATATTTTGAAATTTTGATCACTGTGGACGAACGACTAATATTTTCACGCTTATGTTCTAAGTGTTCATTTATTTATTTATTTTTAATAAAATTTATTATTATTTTTTTTAATTAACGATATGTAAAGCTTTTATTCACGAAATGTTTCATTTGGATGTCGCATAAATCTCTGGTACATGTAAGTAATTAAGTATCTCATAAGACTTCAAAGCAATGACCCCCCCCCCCCCCCCGCGATATGACACACACTCAAAATAAAAATTTACCAAGAAGTACGAAGTATGACCACAGTTGTCTCTTATTATAGCAAGACAAGGTTGACTGTGGATATAATATACTATATAAATATTGCATGTAGTTGAGTGTAACATTGAAAATTGTCACCCCAAGAAAACCATTGTCAACCGAGGCGCAGCCGAAGTTGACAATGGTTGTCGAGGGGTGAAAATTTTCAATGTTACACTCAACTACATGTAATATAATAATCTTATACTGCATATTGCATATTTTTATGCAAATACATATTACAGTGAACCTTGCGCGCATGAATTCTGCGCAGTCAATATTTTTTGAAATAACACCCGTCGTCAAGCAATGTTGACTGTTGATACGCTGGAGGGCGTGGCTTCATGATTCAGCGGGTAATAGTGTTTTTAACAAATGTTTCTCGACGAATCAGGTTCAACTAATTTACATGAAAGTATAATATCTCTGAATAGCAGACTGCTTTTTTGCTGCCACGTCTATTGCATAGGTTAATATTGTGTGAAGGAGAGAAGGTTTTGACATCTCTTTTCACCAAATCCTAAATGTGTTGAATGTGACTGAAATCCGAGGATTTTGCTGGCCATGGCATAACGCGGATGTTGTTTGCTGCAAGAAACTGTTGATTGTTCTAGCGCTGTGGTAGGTAACATTATCTTGATTGAGGTAGAATCATGTTGCTGTACGTAAGTTGTGTCGTGCGGGGCAAGTCTATAAATGTCATTCTGATACCTCCCTGCTGTAAGACAATCGTTAAATTAATACGAATAACCTGAGTTTTCGTGTGCATCAATACTACTGCTCACGCCATGATAGTTCCAACTCCACCAAACTTGCCCATCTCCTCAAAACAGACAGCACTATATGACATTCTCCTCGCCAGCAAAACACTTTTCTTCTACTAACTGGACTCCGTAACTTAATTAACTTTTGTCTCGTTAACGAAGAGTATTTCCAGTCAGCTCTGGTAAATTCGTGCCCAGACAAGGGTTGTTCGATTTTTTTTGGTCAGCACTAAACCTCTCTTGAACGTCTGGCACGTAATTGTACCTCCATAAGTCGCTTGTGGTCCGTTTTTGGTGATGTCGGACAGCCATGGGGTCCCATTCGTTTGTCTTGCCGTTAAGATGGCTGATTTCCGACTATCTTTCAAATGGTTAAGAACGATGTAGCGATCTCCTGGTTGTGACACGAGAACTGGGCCTGATTATATATATATATATATATATATATATATATATATATATATATATATATATATATATATATATATATATATATATATATATATATATATATATATATATATATATATATATATAAAACGAAGAAAACGAAAAGTGACCAATCTCAAAAATTGTAGAATAATCAGAAAAAGTAAAAGTTATTACATTTTTTAAATTAAAAATAACATTTTCTGTATTCAAGAGGAAATAAGACTGCTTCCCACACACCGTTGTTTGTTTGAATCTTTTCGGAAATTCAAGAGATCCTGTCTCCCGTCACCTATATATATATATATTAAATCCAAGATAAACAAACAAGTTCACATTTAATTTGTAATGTGAACTTGTTTGTTTTACTTGGATTTAATTTTAATTTATAACCCGCCTATACCATGGACTTTAACTACAATTTCACTCTCTCTCGTTCTCTCTCTCTCCCTCTCTCTCTCTCTCGCTTTCTTTATATATATATATATATATTAGGGATGGCAATTTGCAATCGGTTAACCGGTTACTCGGTCGGAACGATGGTAATCGGTTAGAAAATCTGTAATCGGTTAGTCGGGAAAAAATTAAAATAGGTGAAAATTTTCTTAAAACACGATTTACAATGTTAAAAAAAACCTTGAATATTGATAAGTTATAACGTTTCCATATTTAATTCGGCTGATTTGGAGGTAAATAATTTAATTAAGACTCTTAATATTGAATTTGTTGGGGGTAATTGGTCACTTTGCGAAGTGTTAATTGCTGTTTAAATACCATGTCGTTACCCAGCCTGTCTTAATTATGATATCAATTAAATCTTTGTTGAGTTCTGTTAAATGATTTAAATGATTGCAATGTGTATCATACCCCCGTCTATCCTTCGCAGTTATCTATCAAATTATATTTTCAAACAAACATTGTAAATTATTTCAGTTTCTGTTTATGGTGACAATGCACAATGACCTTGTGTTGTAACAATATCAATTTCTGCGATATTTAAGAGATATTTCATGGTTTCCTTATTTTTTTCTTGCCGTTCGAAATTGAAATAAAATATAATATATAGTACTAATCAAGCATTAACGCCTTTTTCAGTTTTCTTGTATATATAACTAGAGTTTACTCGAAAAATAAAATATAAGGAAAATGTGTATTTTGATACGATTAACCGATTAATCAGTCAGAACGTCTTTCGGTTAACCGATTAGCAATTCTGTATTCGATTGCCATCCCTAATATATATATATATATATATATATATATATATATATATATATATATATATATATATATATATATATATATATATATATATATATATATATATATATATATATATATATATATAAACACTAACAAATGCAGTTCAGTACGGAAGCTCATACAGAGACACTTGTTCTGACTTATTTCGATTGCTGGAACTCCCTGTTCAAAATACATTCTCGTTAATTAAATATATTTTCTTCATGTTAAGCTAAGTGATCATTATATATGCATCAACAAATGTATCATCGTTTTTGATAATTTCAATACATTTTAGGGATTCAAGTTCACTTCTCAGACAATTTTTAGAGGTATCATTTTTTTTCTGATTACTTACCAGTATTCAGGATTTTCCTATTTCATTGTTTTATTTGAAAAAAAAAATATGCAAAAGAAATCGGTATTAAAATAATTCCCGTCATTTTTTAAAAATCTATGTACGATCCACACAAGAAATTCTGTAAGATCTAGCTTTCTTTCCCATTTTCAATGGCCACTCTTTACTGCATTAAACTGTTGACTGATGGGATAATGCCCAATTTCACAGTGAATAAAATCATAGGCGTTTGCAAGATTACGTAATTAAGAGAAATACGTAGAAACACTGTGTACACGACTCATGAGAGGAGATTTATGGCACGTTAAGTACAAAAATTAAAGAAAACGCGAAGATAATGAACAGTGAAAAAACAAAATTGATGTTCGTTTCTACATTGATTTTCTACTTAAGCACTTTAACGAACATTATTCTATCCATCTGTTCAAGCAACATTCATTGTGAAGTTACTTGTCTTTGTCATTTACACTTGAAATGCAAGAAGTTCGTAATGATACAGAAAACAACTGAAAATCGAATGACTTTTTTTTCAATAAATGTATGATCAAAATTCTTATAGTCTGATGTATATGTATGGATTTGTGTGGTTTCATATTATTTGCTAAATAAAGCATATACAGAATATTTATTATATACAACATGTATCAATTAACAACACACTAATGTAAGGTCTCTGAATCTTTACTGTAACATTTAAATCCAATGCAGTCAATTATAATTTGTAACAAAGAATATAATAAAAATTACTAAAGATATAATTTATTGTTTTCTCAAATGGTAGAATTTAGCAGAATCGTAGACTTGACTTGCCACGGTGATCTTGATTGTCCGGACATTCTCTGGGCTGCCATTGCTGTTCCGGAACTATTTAGTGCTGTCCTTTCGTGTAAAATCCGTAGCGGAACATTAAAATGCCTCAGCATAGGGTATAGATACTTTTGATTTATAGAAAAAATATGTGTGATGTTGAATAATGCAAACTTTTTTGGGGGAAACAAGTAATTATACTAGTACATGTATTTGAATATGGTAAAAAAATGTACATTTAACGTGGGCCATTTGAAAAACAGATTTACTTAATATTGTCCCAATTTTGTTGGAGTACGCCTCTTTTTTATTTAAAGCGATATTTTATTAGATTTTTTTAGAATATTGAACTGGAATACTTTCATTAAGGGTTACCGACCCTCTGATAAGAGAAATAACTTCCCAAGTAAATAATCTGAAATTGCTCATAGCTTGTCATATATAACAGAGTGCACAGTAGTAGTAGTGGAGACCTTTGAATAGTCAATTCCAGCAAAACCACCACAGAACGGAAACGTTGACTTTTATTAGTTATATTTTCTTTTGATTATATTTGACCTAAAACAATTTACATCCAATTTTTTTTTTACTCCAACAAACTGAAACAGTTGTATCTTGTTTTGAAGGATTTTAGAACTGCAATAATGCATCATGTACAATTATTAGTGGTACATTTTTTTTCTAGTAAAAAAAGATTTAAGGTGAAATATCCCTCTGCTCCAAATTTCACCATTTTTTTTTTAATTCCCAACATTGATTTTATCAACAACAATAGCATTACATTCAAATGGAAAATAGTTTGAAGTATGAAGCGTTGCTTACTTTTTCAGAAATGAATATTATGTCTAATCATGATATGAAGAAAATTTGATATGGTGAATAGAAAGATCAATAATTTTTATCTCACCATAAAAATAAAAATATGAGGTATATTTGAAAAAAATATTTACTATCATACCAATCTAATTCACATTAGAAAACATAATGAAGCTTTGCTTTTTAAATCAGAATTTTACATTGTTTTCTATGCTTGTAAAATAAAAATGCATCCATCTACAGGAGTTATCGTTATTCAAAATATTTTTTTAGTTAAAAAAAAATTAATTAATTGATTATAGAAATTCTGCATCTGATAACCTGTAACAATTAAAAGAATTTTATGTTAAGAGATAGAAATATCTCAATTTTAACAATTTAAAGGAACTGAGTATAAATGTTTTAGGTAAACTATTATATGTAATTATTAAAATATTGAAAATAGAAAATAGAAATTGATATTTGTAACATAGTTCAGAGTTGAATAAGTTGACTATATAATGGTCCTCATTATTAAACTCTGGTAAGACAAGTCATTGAATTCCTTGGATTAATTTCCTTGGAAAGTTATCTCTCTTATCAGAGGGATATTTCACCTTAAAAAAAAGATAGCTCTTGTTCATTTTTTAAAGCACAAGTAACAATGTAATATTCTGACTCAGAAAGAAGTTCTTCATAATGTTTTCTAATATGAATTTAATATGTATGACACTAAATATGATTTTCAATTATAAATACCTCATATTATAAATTTTATATTGTGATAATAAATTATTGCTCTTCCCATTCTCTATGTCAAACTTTCTTCATATCATGTTCAGACATAAAATTCATTTCTGGAAAAATAAGCACCTCACTAGATGAAATCCCGCTCAAGTGCGGGGAATTGAATTTAACTACAGGCTTATAACGGGAAGAAATACTTTGTTCAACATCCCGCAATTAGTTTAGGTGCAAAAGTAGATAAATCCCCCCCCCACCGTTTTTTTATTATTAAAACTTGAAAAATATCAATTTCATTAATTGACGTTTTCTCTCTACATGTTGGCAACTTTATTTTGATACGAAGAAGCGAATGTGCACTTTTTTTACTGAATTTGTCAGCACATTATTTTTATTATGCCTCCGATTCGGGGGTGTATAGTTTTTGCCCTGTCCGTCCGTCTGTCTAGCCTGTCTAGCTGTCTCTTTGTCCGCAAAACTTTAACATTGCCCATAACTTTTGATTGGTTGGAGTTATGGCTTTCATATTTCACATGTGTCTTTCTTGTGAGAAGGCCTCTTCTTGGGCACCATTAATTTTGACCATTTGACCTTGACCTTAATGTTTGACTTACTTTTGAAAAACTTTAACCTTTCCCATATCTATTCAATGGTTGCTGCTAGGGCTTTCGTATTTCACAGGTATATTTCTCGAGACGATACCTTACTTTGGGTAGCATTTGAGAAAGTTTAACCTTTGCTATAAGTTGCCATACGGGGGCATCAGTGTTTCACAAACACATCTTGTTTTTTTTTATTTTTCTTGGTAAAAATCAGCTTTTCACACCTTATGTATAAGCCTAATATTTAATACAAAAGATTGTATGAAGAAAACCCCATTGAAATGTATTGAATAACGCACAAATTTTTAAAGCTTTAATAAAATGTGAACTGTATTACTATATATAATACAAATTGTACTTCGGGTTCGTTGCCATGATGCTCTCATGTAGTGGCGAATATACATTTTTTTGCTCGTAAATTTATTAGTACAACTTAATAATAGTCTTTCGATATATACTTATAGTGTTATCAATTGCTTTATCATTATTTCCATGCCTATTCACATCAAAGTTTTTTGGTGGTAATTGCCTCATTTTTCTTTTTAACATCGGGTTCGATGCCATTTGACGTTCTAGAAATTTCCTTCAAGACTAATTATAAGATCGGCGATTGACGAAAACGATTTGCACATTTTGTCTTTTAATCAGTTATCACAACCAATTTCTTTTGTATCATTTTAATCAAGTTTTGATTAAATAATTCTTTAATGACGGTTTATTAAATAATTAAGCGATTGTTTGTTGTCAGTTTCATTAAAAAATGCTAGTAACTTAGATCCGCCAACCGTAGCCACTACCGTACTCTCTTTTTTGCTATTTCACGGCTGTTCATCGAAAATGAAAGTAGACTTTTAATTAAATTTACGATAATAACTATGATAATGAACTCTGCTGCGGGCGTTTCGGAGTTTATTTGCAAAATTTATTAGTTTATAAGTATAGATACTATTTTCCATTTGAATTTGAATCTAATTCAATATTTATTGATAAAAATGAATGTTGGGAGGTTTTTTAAAAAAAAAACTGTGAAATTTAAAACGGGATCATATTACTCTTTAAGTTTGAAGAAATTCAAAGTGCTTACAACCTAAATGAAATATGCCTGTTTTATTAACCTCGTTTGGTCTGCCCAATTACCATGAAAATCTTTTTCTCGTATCAATTTAGTTCAAATCTATACTTTAAAGTATTGTAAGACGGAGACATTGATAGTTCTCTTATATACCAGTAGTTGAATACACACACACACACACACACACACACACACACACACACACACACACATATATATATATATATATATATATATATATATATATATATATATATATATATATATATATATATATATATATATATATATATATATATATATATATATATATAAGGTGGACTTTGGCATAAAGTAGACCACACTTATTCTGAGGCATTAAGTAGACATTTTTCATTTCTTTTATTTGAGACATTCTGATTCACACTTTCACCCATATTTATTCTAATAGGCTTCAAAAATGAAAATTTTACCCCCTCAGCCCTGAATGTTGCTTCCTGAAAAATATACGACATTTCTGGTCTGCTTAATATTTTGTAAATACATTGGAGGTTTTAGGTAGACATGTATATATTTTCTGAGGATCCCGAAGGGTTAAAGTAGACCAAGTATATATAATGCATAAAGGAGACCAGAAAATATATATATACATGATTATGTAGACCATTTTCTTTTTTCTAATTATTCAAATAAAAAAAACTCCGCATGAATAAATGTACTTCACATACCAGTATTTATTGGTCAATTTGCATTTATATTAAGTAAAATATTAGGCACTTTAAAACCCAGTAGGATAATTCCTTATTTTAACTAGAAGGAACTAATAGGGTGATGTCTATTCGTAGACAAATTTTCATGTCCTGAATCTTATGGAAATATAGTAAATGACCGATAGTAATAGTTACGTTGAGAAAATATTTCATCCACCACCAAAGAAACACATTGATTTAAAACTTCGTAGTCACATGATGACTTATGGTATAGAATCATCATCTAGGCCACAATAACCTGTACATGCTAGATATGACCTCTTGAATCTATAACCTTGTACTTTTCTAAAAATTGTATTTTGGAATTTTATATATCCAGTTTATGCCATATACTCTGAGCATAATGAACACTAGGATAATATGATCTTTGGAAGTTATTTTATAGTGGACAAAAAAATTGAACTTGATGCAGGGTTGTTATACATCCCCAAGTCAAAATTATCCCTTTGCCTTGATTTACATCTAGTATAACAATAGTGTGATTGCCCGCTTGGCGCAGTGGTCAGAGCATTTGCTCTAGAGTAGTGGAGTAAGGACTTGTTCCTTAAGTCATAGGTACAAATCCCACTGAAGGACATGGAGACCAGTTCTTCCAATGAAACCATATGAACCAAATTCCCTTGCTGCAGTATATGCTGGGACAAGAAAAGACCTCTCACTGCGCAAAAGTACAGGTCTAAATTTGCAGCCAACAACCAGCAAGTTGTGGTGTCTCAATACTAGTGAAAAACTCTCAAAGGATGTATAACAAACAAATAAACAAACAGAATTATGTGTTTATATGAATATTTATGACATTTCTAAACCCTATGGCCTTGACCTGTATTAACCTGTGTTAGGACACAGAGGTTACTCTGAGGTTACAAACAATTATTGGTAAGTACTTAATACTTTGATAAACAGTGACTATGACCTTGTGCAAAAGACCGTTACTACTGGGTCTAGAATATTTCTGGCAACAAGCTATCTTTGTTTCAAAAGATGTCTACTGACACAATTTCAGTAACTTCATTTGTTGTATAAAAATGTCAGTAATATTTCCCCATGCAAAAAAAAGTTTGTAAAACTTAACCCCCTTTCTTCTCATGTCTAAGATCTCTATCCTAAATACACATTTTGTCACAGTCACTGTCTACTGAATTCATACATCTAAAAGTAGTTCATACAGTCTTTTTTAAATTCATATTCTTTTGTCTTTGACATCAATACACATATAATTTTTCCATGTTTGAAAAGACAGGAAAAAATGGAAACCATAAATACATTGAATTATATTTGTTATAATAGTAACAAAAAATGCAAATATGTGCAAGTCATGTAAAATTTCATTTTATTTGTAAATTTAATGTGTATTACATTGTTGACATTTGTATACTGTTCAATATATACATAAGGACTTCTATTATTATCAAACTTCACAACATTAGTTTTGTATAAAGTAATAAATAACTAGTATTTTGTACACAAACATAACATCAATATAAATAACAATCTTTTACATATCTATAAATATACATAAGAGGAATAAAACACTATTTGAAATAATCATTACATTTTCATTTCTTGTCAATTAAAAAAAATGAATAGCATTATTAAACTATTACCACATGTTTTAAACCACAAATATGTGTTCTTAAAATGCATTAGATACAAGGTGAGATGCATTGATTAACTGTTCATTGTAAGTTGAACTGAAGTTATTACTTATAAAAAAGCAAATCTTTACATAGTTTATTTCATGAGAATATTCCCTCCAACAATAAATTGGCAAGCAGTAATACAGACACTGAAATACCTATACCACCTATTTCAAATACATGTAGTACAGTTTGCATTTCATTCATGAGAATATTGACCTTGAAAAATTTAAAATGTCTTCCTCTCTTTGAAAGGAACATGTGTGCTATGAAAGGGCTATATTAAATAATGTTACTAAAAGATTTACAAGTTTTTTTTTTTATCTTGATAAAAAATGGTGACCTTCTCATGTCAATTAAGAGAGCCATTTCACACAATTTGTGCCAGAATCTCATCTACAAGGTGTTGGCAGACAGGCTACCATACTATTACATCCTTGTGAATGACCTGCAAATATGAAAGAAGTAGCTGAAAGTCATTCAAAAATAAATTTTAAAAAGCTGGCTTAAAGATGCCACATTTGTCAGCTGAAATCCATCTTTCTCAATACATTCCTAGCATTTAATTTTGTGCATATCATATTGTATATTGTGTTTTAGTTGTTGTTTACAGAGCAAAATTTAAAAGTATATCCATGTACAAATGTAAAAGAGGGCAAAACTAGAAATATGTCCATAGGACATGAATGTCCCGCTGAGGGTATATTAATTTTTATTTGTTTGTTTATTGTTTAACGTCCCTCTCGAGAATTTTTCACTCATAGGGAGACGCCACCACTTGCCGGTTGAGAGCTGCAAATTTTGACCTATACTCGGCACTAAGGGCCATTAAGCAGTGAGGGATCTTTTTCGTGCCAACACCTTCTGTGACATGGAACCTCAGTTTATATGGTCTCCACGTCCCACAGTGAGATTCGAACCAGCGACATAAGGATCAACTCCTTACTCCACGACTCTAGAATGAACGCTTTAGTGTATGAAATTTGATGAGAATATCTTAAAAAAGTTTCTTTAACATTGAATTCTAAAAAGTTGGATATATATAGATGACGAATTCTCACCAAATTATGTTAAGTGCACAAGCTCACATAAAAATATCTTTAATGGTTTCTTTAAAACTAAGCAAAATGCAAATTTAAGAAAAGTGAGGTCCAGGTCACAGGAAAGTTCAAGGTCAAACATTTTTGATGCAGTTGAATAGTTCTCACTAATATGCATCAGCATATTAAGTTTGATAAAAATATTTTGAATGGAAACCTTTATTTAACACTGAGCTACATGTAATCACTATTTCAAGAAAAATGAAGTCAAGGTCAAATAAAAGGTCAAGGTCAAAAATGTTGATACAGTCGAATACCTTACATCAGTATGTATCAGCATATGTTTGTTTGTTGTTTAACGTCTCTCTCGAGAATTTTTCACTCATATGGAGATGCCACCACTCGCCGGTGGAAAGCTGCAAAATTTGTCCTATGCTCGGAACTTACGGCCATTGAGCAGTGAGGGGTCTTTTTCGTGCCAACTCCTACTGCGACACGGGACCTCAGTTTATACGGTCTCATCCAAAGGACCGGTCTCCATGTCCCACGGTGGGATTCGAACCTGCGACGTAAAGATCAATTCCTTACCTCGCGACTCTAGAGCAGAAGCTCTAACCACTGCGCCATGCGGGCGACTGTATCAGCATATGAAGTTTGACACTAATTTAGGAAAAGTGAGGTCAAGGTCAAAGGAAAGATCAAGGTAAAAAAATGTTGATGCAGTTGAATAGCTCTCATCAGTATGTATCAGCAAACGAAGTTTGATTATGCTATCCTGAATGGTTTCTTTAAAACTGAGCTAAACACTAATTTAAGATAAGTGAGGTCAAAGAGTAAAGGGTTGATGCAACTGAATACCTCTCATCAATATGTATCAGCATATGAATACTGATAAAAATATCTTGAATAGTTTAATTTCTTTGAAACTTAGCTTTGAACTGAGCTAAAAGCAAAGCAGAATGGAAGGACAGACAGAAGGTTGGAAGGATGGAAGATGGACATGACAAACTCTAAATGCCCCAGCCATATACATGGCAGGGCAGAAAAATTTCTAGTGTACTGAAATTCAAAACTGCAGTAATTGATAATTTGTTTTTTTTTTAATTTAAATTCTCTATCAAAAAACATATACAAACTTTTTTGATAATTTATTCTATTTAAAGCAATAAGAAATGCATCTGTCTGCACTGCTTAAAATTGATAAGAAGGTTATGACATAACTAAAATAATGACCACGTCCACATTAAATTTAAAACATAATGAGTTACCATTCACTTCACCTTTTCTTTGGCTTTCATTCCATTGACTTTTCTTTCTTTAAAAAATTGTGCTTGTGTACTACTCCATCTCTGAAAAATGACATACAAATGAAAGTTTATGGCACTCAATGAACTCTCTCATCCCTTCCTTTACTGTTCAGGAAAAAAAAGGAATACCACATGCATAGTTTAAACATGTAACTAGACTTTATTATATTTTCATACACAATGTCACCAATTTTATAAAGAATTGTGTATGCATTTCAAAGGTGAGCACATGTGAATTGAATTAAAAGTACCAGTATTTGCAATACGTAGAATTGTGAGCATCTCGCAGTTACATGTATCTAATTTACAACTGCACTTTTGTGTGGGAGTCAAGGAAGCTCTTAATCTCGCAAGATTTCTGGGGCATAACATTGTTTACAGTGGTGACAATCAAATGATTCGAACAATCATTATGCCGAAACTACAATGTGTTGTTAAGAGTTAAACTCCAAATAGTAGATTGTCAAATAAGGAAAGTTTAGAGTATTATATCAACTTTCAAAAGCAATGATTTTCATTGAGAATTTAATAAAACGAGGCCGCTTAGTAAAAAGTATTGTAAAAAATGTAACATATGAGGACTAGCTCCTCTCAAAAATTTATTAGGCTGGTTCAGCAAATGTTTAGCACGATATTTCTCCAGGATTTCTTTCTTATCAGTCCTTATAAATTCCACAATGATCGATAATGCATTGCATTCAATAGCACATTGCCCCCATACAACAGACGTTTACAACCTCCACAGTGAAAGAGTTCCTCTAATTTAAGTAATCACAATATCAAGTATTGTTGTTTATCCTTAAACCTATGTTAATAAAAAAAAAATTATTTCGAACAGATTAATGCGAAAGTTTTGAGACTATTTCCCTTGGTATGCTCTTTTGTATGGGTGAGAGATTCGTTTATTGACAGCTGCTTTTTCATTAAAAGTGGAACTCAGATATTTACTTATCTTGTCATTGATCATTTGCAAAATTATTTTGTAAAAAACACTCTGACTGTACACACAAGTACTCTGAAGTTGATATTAAAAAGATTCTTGAGTTTCTGATTGACAATATCTATGTGGTTTTTAGAGACAAGGTCTTCCAAAAATATGTTGGAATTTCCATAGGTACCAACTGTGCTCCATTATTATCAAACCTTATTTTTTATTCATACAAAGCAGAATTTATTCAAAATCTTATACATGAGAAGAAGAGAATACATGCTGTCACCTTCAACATTTAGATATATATATTGACGAAGTACCATATTGTCATGTGTAAAGGCCGTAGTCTTGTAATAGATGCACCCCCAAATTTGGGGGGAAAATCCTGAGGAAAACGCAGTTTCTATGGAAAAAACGCAACCCAAAAAATGCATATCTATGTATCTCTTATTTTCACAGCACAACTATTCCAAAGAAAAAGTTTAAAAAGTTAAAATATTCATATTATTTCAAAAACGAAAGTAGGATAAAACTTTTAATTTTCTTGGAAAATTCAGTTTACATGTAAGCTTTATTTACATGTTTTGAAGTATCGTTTGTATTTTAATTGTTATTTGATTGGTATAAATTAAAAGTTAAGTTCCTAATTTTTTTCCCCTATAACCCCAAGCATGTTACGATATTGTGCTGAAAATGCATTCCAAGCATGTTTCTGTGTTTACGTAAACAAATCATCCCAAGCATAATTAATGTCACACTTATGTATATAAGTGATACCAGATAATTAAAAAGGTGTGTAAAATATTTATTATTAAATAAACTTAATTGATTACAAGTGTATTGTTTAAAATGGCAGTTGTTTCAAAACCAAATGGCCAGAAATTGTTATATAAACAAAAATGACCTACATTAGGGTCGAGAGGAGTTAAATATGGCAGTGATGCAAGTTAGAAAAAGATATTTTTTTTTTTAATATACACATATATATATTTAATTTTAAATAATATCATTTTAATGGATATATCTTTTTATATTTCTGTTTGTTGATTTATTTACCAGCAATCTATGTCATACATGTCTTTCATTCAAGAATTGAGGAATATGTAATAAATCACTCATAAGAGTTAAGAAAAAATGTCCACAAAAAGGGGTTGAATTTAGTTCCCATGTAATGCATGCACCCCAACTTTTGAACAATTTTTCTGAAAAAAAAAAAGTATGTCCAATACACATGACTTTACGGTATTAAGGTCAAGATCTAGCAAATGACTCTTGACTGTCTTTTTGGTGCTAGATCTATTATGACGTCATAATCAATTTAAACATTCTTTTCCCATACTTTAAGTCTCTAATATAATTATGAAGAAAATGGATAATTTTCGTGGAGTTCATTTGAAATTATGTGAAAATTAATCCCGTTACCCATATTTAATTTAATATTATTTTAAAAAAGAGGCTAAAAACATATAAATTACAGTTTTCTGAGAGACTGTAGGCAATCTGGATATGTTTTCATTGTCTGATATGTAAAAAACTCACATATTCATAACTGATTTTCTTAATTTCTTATTGATAATGACAGTTTAAAATATGATTTTTCATCTTGTTTACCTACAAATTTTGGCCCGAAACACCTTATTTGACCAAGCTTAAGTTATAAAGCAGCATTAAAGGAATTTATTTCTCAAATTTGAGAAATCTTTAGGCACCTTTCGTTTACTAGATCTTGACCTTAATTATTTCCATTCATATGTCAACACAATTTATCCCAATGAGCTTGATATTAAAGATACCACAGAGTCTGACACATCTGTTTCATATTTTGATATTTTACTATAAAAAGAGGTTATGGTAACCTAACAACAAACCTTTATGACTAACTTTTCAATCATCAACTTCCCTTACTTGAAATGCAGCAACATATACCCTCATCACCTGCATACAGGGTTTATATCTCTCAGTTGATTCAATATGCAAGAGCATGCTCTACGTATGAACAATTTCAGAAAAGAAGTAAGTTATTGACAAACAAGTTGATGAAACAAGAATATCATCAGTCTCGTTTAAAGTCATCATTACATATTAAGTTATATGGTCAATACAATGACCTTGTTGCTTGTCAGCAAATACAATCTATCATTAAGTAAAGTGCTGATTGACATTTTAAATCTAATTTTCAGGCCATTATTTACACACTGAATTGCCTACGGATTTTTCCAATTTTTCCCCCATCATGACAGGAAGCACATGGCGGGTGTGACCAGTCAGCAGGGGATGTTCACTCCTCCATGGCACCTGATCCCACCTCTGATGTTTTAGAGGTCCGTGTTTGTTCTGCTTCTGAATTGTACTGTTTGAACAAACTTTTGAGCTTTAATACTGTTCATTATCTCCCTATATTTCATAAACCTGCTAGTAGGACATGTTCAATATACTGGTCTATTATAACTTTTTATTAGGATGCACTAATCAGCTCACAAATTAAATACAATGTAATAAATACCAAAAAAATCAGGAAAAAAAACACAGTGGAAAAATCTTATAATAATACAAAGAAAGAAAAATGGATCTCTAATATAAAGGCATCTGATCACTGCATGTCAGCATTCTAAATGAAACACTGACTCTTTCCCTCAGAATAATTTTAAAGATTCTACTATTTTTTTCAGAATAAATTTGTACAAGTAAGGAAGCATCTTTTCTCAAAGACATTGATGATTCATTTGTTTTCAATCATCCTAATTAAAACTAGATTTTATAAAATGAAATGTGGAGACAACGAACAGTATTTAAGCTCAAAAGTCCATTCAAATAATGATTTGAGCAGTGCAATAATCTCTACCTCAAAAACATCTGAGGTGGGATCAGGTGCCATAGAGGAGTGAGTATCCACTGCCGACTGGTCACTCCCTCTGGCAAACTCCAGATGATTCTGCCATCTTCATCAAACCTTGGCCACTGTAGGTAACTTGATATGTGTCTTCACCTAACGTTAGTGATACAACTGCCTGTTTACTGCTTAGAGAAAAGTAACACTTAATAAACAAGAATCTGATATACCATGAAAAAATTTAAGAGCAGTAAGGAAACACTTAGAAGATTACTTTCCAAGAAACATGCATTTAATACTACATGTACATAATCAATTAATAATTAATTAGAGATGGAAATAAATAATATCCAAACATGAAACAGATGTGTCAGACTCTGTGGTATCTTTTATTTCAAGCTCACTGGGGTATATATAGAGTTGACATATGAATGGAAGTAACTATTGTTAATTGATAATACATCATCGATATATCTCAATGTCGAGTTCAAGACCACAGCAAGTGTTTTCTTCTTCTCATGTAAAAGATTTTGAATAAATTCTGCTTCATATGAATATAAAAAGAGGTCTGCTAGCCTAATAACAGGTTGTAATTGGTACCCATGGAAATTATGACCACAGGCGCTTGACGTTTTTAACCTTTCTTTCCATAAATAAAAAATCCCCCATACTATAATAATAACAAGGTTCGTCACGGTCGCCATCTTGAATTCTTCAGTTCAGCTACTTCGCCTCGATTTTTAGTCTACAATGTGTTTAAAATTAACGGATACAACCGTTTCCCTCAAGTACTTACTTAAACTATGCCTCCACTTTCGGGCAATTCAACTCAAATCACATTAAATCCTCTCTAATTCTTAAAATGTCGCTTCAAACTCAGTCTACTGCTACCGATTCCGTAAAACTTAGAAAAGGGAGGCCGGAAATTGATGTTGTTATGAAATGGGAATTCCCTCTACTTAAATTTCATTGGTTAAAAGAAATATGACGTTTCGCGGGAAAAATCATGCAAAGACAGTAACAAACTTTTTCGACATGTTGAATGCCGAGCAGGGCGATGCTTTCCATAATCATCAGAAATAATAATTATGTGAAATATTTTTTTTTCTTTTATTTTGTTGAAGAAAAAATCATGAGGAAATAAAAATTATGCTTGGTCCTGGAATTCTGGTTACTAATTTCTCGTGTAAACCAGACCCCTTGCATTCTGGCATAAGTATTTTTTCCCTATAATGGTACTATTTTCAGTGTTTGGAAGCGATGAAAAGTATATATATAAAAAAAAAAAGAAGGATATATATGTGTATGTTTTATTTTTCATCACAGTGGTGAGCTGGCCCAGAACACTGAACCTCCATGTCCCCTCTTTCTACAGGCGCGAAGCTGTCCTTGCAAGTACGCAAGTGCGTTACTATAAAAAAAAAATCTAGGTCTTAGAGAGAGAGAGAGATTGTTGAGAGAAAAAAAATATTAGTATCATCCAGCAAATATTTTTGTTTCAAATTATTAATTATCATTATTTCGAATCAAATTTTATATTATTACGTCTATTTGAAATCTTTTATTGAATCATTGTCAAATCCAAATAAATCATTAATCTATAGTAAGTGTTCTATAACACATTAATAATTCTATAAGACCTTTGAGAAATTAAGTTTAATTATCGTCAAATTGCTTGATCAAATAGTATTCTGGCGAATTTAGAGGGGGGCAGGGGACCCGCCCCCTCCCTTTGTGTCCAAAATATACATAAGATTTAATAAAGCAATTTTTTTGTGTGTGGCTTTGAGCCCCTACCCTGACCCCAATGAAAGACAAGAGAGAAACTTATTGTGAATGTACTTGAGGCATGCAGAATCTTTTACCGCTACATTTGTATCGTCTGCTCTCTGTTATAATATGATTTTTCCCGCGAAACGTCATATTTCTTTTAACCAATGAAATTTAAGTAGAGGGAATTCCCATTTACATAACAACATCAATTTCCGGCCTCCCTTTTCTAAGTTTTACGGAATCGGTAGCAGTAGACTGAGTTTGAAGCGACATTTTAAGAATTAGAGAGGATTTAATGTGATTTGAGTTGAATTGCCCGAAAGTGGAAGCATAGTTAAAGTAAGTACTTGAGGGAAACGGTTGTATCCGTTAATTTTAAACACATTGTAGACTAAAAATCGAGGCGAAGTGGCTGAACTGAAAAATTCAAGATGGCGACCGTGACGAACCTTGTTATTATTATAGTATGGGGGATTTTTTATTTATGGAAAGAAAGGTTAAAAACGTCAAGCGCCTGTGATTATGACAGATTGTTGGAAGACCTGGTGTCCAAAAACTACATAGATTATTGTCATCAGAAACTCAAGCATCCAAGAACCTGTATTACTAAAGTATAGCTCAATATGATCATCAAAATCATCATTGCTTGACATTATATGCATGTTTAATCTTTCTTTAATATTAAATACATTTTAAAAGGTCCTAAGCCATCATTCTGACATTTATTTATGCATGATTGTGTATACTATATCAACAACCTCTGCCACTTTCATGCTGATATATGGCTACTTTTTTGTGTTTCTCTTGTTGAAGAGCTATAATCTCCAAACTTGTGTATTGAATATAACTTTTATCCTTTTCATATTGGCCTAGATGAAAACAGGTAATACTACAGGGCACTTACCCAGAGGGATTAATTGATTTTGTTGATCATGTTGATTGATGGTCCTTCTTTACCATTTCACTGTGAAAAAAATGTGAAACTTTTTAGCATTGGTGATTTGGTCATTGCTCTTTTTTGTAACAAATCAATTAAACACAGTGCCTTTATATAGTATGAATTATATTGCATGTACTTTCGATCAATCTATTTAAAAAAACATCAGATTAATTACCAATAGGTTCTTGAATTTTTAGCTTCTGTTGAAGTGTCATCCTTTGATGTCAGGAAGTCAAAGAAGATTTATTTAATTAATCTAACACCTAATCAGTGACCATTGCCATCAGGCAGTATGAGTGTAATTGATTTACAATTGCTAAGAAAGCACTAAATATTTCTGGGATTAAGAATTAGCCAGATGTAAAATGTGTTGGTTTAGTTTCATTACTTGTGAACAAATAACTTAGGATATCAAGAATTTATCAAAGTAAATGAATTTTATGAATGATATTAAAATTAATAAGTAAAATTATAAAATATATTAAAATAAGTATCAAAAGTGAAATGGGAGCCATTTCACTGGTGATAGTAACCCCATGCTAAAATTCACCCCACTCTGTAGTTAAAATATAAACAAAAAATTGCAATGTGAAACAACGCACCCCACTATCGATTTAACTACTGAAAGTACGGTAACCACATACTGTTATCTTTTACACAATTAATGTGTCTTTCAATTGTATGTCTGTACAGAAAGACCTTTGGACAGACAGACAGACAGATGGACAGACTCAGAGGAAACCTATAATTCCCTCTGGTTTCACCGTAAGGGGACTAATAAAAAAAAATGAGAAAAAGCCACTCTGTTAAGCCCTACTTTCATCTCCCATGGTGAGCAGCGGAAAAAGGTCTTACACTTGGATATGTTGTACTTTGTATCAATCTGTACATGCATAATCCGTTGGCTAATGAAAGAGGCAATGTAGTTGTAATGTAAACTTTTAAATGTAGTGGTAATGTGTACTTTTTTGCAGCGGTAATGAGTATGTAGCAGTAAATACATGTAATTACCATTTTGAAAATGTAGCGTTAATGATATTCACCTGGATAAAGAAATGGTCTACCTATTCCAATCACATTTTTTACAAGATAGGGCACTTATTATTTGCTGTACATATAATTGTTATCATTTTCACTGGGCTCTCAAACCACTTTTTTGGGAATGGGGCTGGGCCGTAAAGATTGGGAAAATAAAGACCTTTTGGGAAATTTTGGAATAACCATTATACATACTTTAAAATTTGGTTCCTGGTCTTTGCTATCAACTGAATTTGTTTTACAAAACTGAGGAATATGAATATCAAGTTAAGTTATTATATATCTAGCTATATTTTCTTTAATTTTTGGGAGAAATGACTATTGGGAAAATTAACACATTAATTGGGAAAAAGGGTCTTTTTTGAATTGGGAGTGGGGCCCTTGAACAGCCCCAATTATAGACAATTGAGAGGTCGTTTTATAACCTTCGTTCTTCATTTTTTTTAAGCTTTGGGTGTGTGTTGATTACCACATATCAAACGCTTGTCATATGTCAATTGACTTATCTTTATGTAATTGTCAGAGAAATTTCAAGTCTGTTAAAAACTTAATGTTTAAATAACTTGTGCCCTGTAGGAAATAAGATTTTGTAGCAAATAATCTTTACAACCGAGCTGCAATTTTCCCCAAGTTATCAGGCTGAAAAAGGGGGTTCATATTTAAACCAATGCATATTATATTTGGCAAGATATGGTAAACGGTTGATTTTCACATTTCAGTTTGAAACATGTTACAAGTTTTATTTCAAAAAATGAAAATATTATTGAAAAAGTAAATACATATACTCAAAAACTATCTACTAAGCGGTTAGTATGTAAATTGTAACTGGTTACAAAACCGGTTATGAAAATTTCAAATTTCTCACTGAATAGTTAATAAACCAGTTAATCATTGCCATCCTTTTAAAGATACTTTGTGACAAGTTTGATTTAAACTTGTCCAGTAGTTCTTGAGAAGAAGTTGAAAAATGTGAAAAATTTATGCATGTTGACCCAAGCCCTTGCTCATGCAGAAACATACAAAAACAGATAGAAATATGTTACCATGGTTACTTAGGTAATTTAGTTAACTTGTATCAAATCACCACATTTTCATATAAATAAGACTAAGTACTTTTCAAGGGTCCAGATCAGCATTTAATCAGTATCAAAGTATCATGGTCTTTAGAGTTTTGTATATGCCTTTTGTCTTCAATGGTAACCTGTACTTATACATGTACTTAAATATATATGGCCATTGAGGAAACCTGACTTATAATTAGGCATAAAGTAGACCAATGAGAAAAATTTCAATGAGTAAATTAACTCTTCATATCAAGTATATACTGTATATAAATATACCATTCTAATGATCTTATTCACTGTATGCATCAATACCCTGTATTGTATTATACTGTATATCAAATTAAAACTTATTTATTGTGTTACAACTGAAGTGTTGCGGACTGAAAGAGATAAAGATGGACAATGTGAATCCTTTAGAGCTTTATCATTCCATGCAGGCCCTAATTAACATTCAATCAGTGATAAAGTACCTTACACTTAGATTTTTATATTTACCTTTGTCTGCTATAGCAACCTGTATTATACATATGTAATACTTAAATATGGCCATTGAGGAGACCACTTATAATTGGGCATAAAGTAGACCACTGAGAAAAATTGTTGATATCATATACAGTATATACAAATACACCATTCTAATGATCTCATTAACTGTATGCATCAATACCCTGTATAGTATTACACTGCATAAATTAAAACCTATTTATTGTGTCACAACTGAAGTGTTGCTGACTGAAAGACATAAAGATGGACAATGTGAATCCTATATAGCTTAAACATTTCGTGCAGGCCCTAATTAACATTCAATCAGTGATAAAGTACCTTGCACTTAGATTTTTATATTTACCTTTTGTCTGCAATAGCAACCTAGTTCTTATACTTAAATATGGCCATTAAGGAGACTGCTGATAATTGGGCATAAAGTAGACCACATAGAAAAAATGAATATACTTAATGGAAAAAATTTTATTGTACTCACTGTTGATAGCAAGTACATATATATGCATGTATTATAGATATATACAATGGCGCCTTGTTTATCCGGACACCTCTGTCCCCAATGAAATCATCCTGATAAATGAATTGTCCGGATAAGAGAATCACCTCTTAAAAACCCCTCTTCAAAGCATGTTTATATGCATATACCGGTATCAAATGTAAAGGCAAAGGGAAAAAAAAATTAATACTGTGGAATCATCATTGTTTGTGGGGGTCAATGTTCGTGGGTAACTAAAATTTGACTGGTTCATGGGGATGTAATTTCGTGGGTAACTTGCATATCTTATTAAGATAAATACATCAACTGTGCTAAATGTTTGTGTGTTTCAATGTTCGTGGGGACGTTAATTCGTGGGGAAGGGCTACCCATGAAATCCACAAACATTGATCCCCCACGAACAATGATGATTCCACAGTAGTTTGGTTTATTGTTTTTAGTTTAAAAGAAGTAATTATTAATTAAAGAAAAGTATATTAAAATGTAATTAACACGATAAAAAAATGTATAGGCAATTTTATGCCGAGACCTCCCTTTTTAACACAGGGAATTTTATTCGCCTGCTCTTTGGCATGTGACTTCATGGGCTGAGCAAATTTTGATCTACAACAGTTTTATTTTACCATATTTTATAATTGTTGAAGCTCATAAAATATAATAGCATCTGCATCGTTGAAAATGTTCAAATATAAACTAACCCCATGTATTCATTACTGTACAGGACTACTAATAGTAACTGAACCAGGTGAAAGCTAACTCACTCGCAATCAGTGAAAGTATTGTACTTATTAACATTCAACATGAATACAAGCCATCTTAATGTCAGATTATCGATATTTTTTTCTACAAACTTTAAGTTTTAATTTCGATTAAAAAAAAATACCTTGAAAAACATAATAACCTTCAATACCCAACGCCAGCGAGCGTTGGGTATATACGTAACTTTAAAAGAAATATAAACTGGCGTTGGGTGGACTATTACATTAAAGAGAGAGAGATTTCTTCAATTATGTACCTTTTTAAACTGGGCTGTGAAAAAAATCATTTCAAATACATTAACATGTTTATAGAAATGGAAAAACATATTTTAAACTAATGCAGTCCACATGATCAAGGTCATTATGAGATCGCTCATTTTATTGTTCATTTTTATTTTTAACTCTCCAAAATTCTTATGAATTTACACATGTATATACGGTAAGCAATGATTTTGAACTCTTTCTTATTTAATTAATGCACAGTGTACTGGTGTAAGCTTAATTCTTTGAGCTTCATAACAGACGTGTAATTTAATTGGGGTAAATACATGCTAATTTTAGACACTATTGTTTGTAGGTCACAGGTACCACCTTCAAACTGACTGCATGGCCAATGCTTTTACAACAATTAACACTACTGCAAGATAAGTGTGAAAAAGTTGTTTCTTGAAAAATTACCGTCCGCATAAACGAGTCATTTTTCAATAAACTATTACGTTTTGTAGTAGAAATCGACCGTCCAGATGCGGAACACGAATTTCTGGATTAATGAGACAGAATAACATGTAAAAAATCTATTCCCGAAAAATATCGTCCAGAAGGTGAAGTGTTCGGATAAACGTGGTGCCACTGTATATACCATTAATGACTATGACCATATTGTCAAAGAAAAACAATCAATTAAAGCTGAACACGACTCGTAAATAGGCATACACCATATTCGATTATATTATCTACTATATCAGCACCGGGGTATACTCTTCGCATTTGTTACACCTGACTGCTTTATTGTCACAGGTATCGGAGTGGAATGGTGACACATGCTCATGCTGGTTATCTTGCATTGCCTTTGTTTATTTATTTTATTGCAGTTAAGTGTACTTGTGTATATAGAGGATATTCAATGTTTTGTCGATGAATATGGAATTTATTTCACGAGTGGGACAGGATTTTTTTTATATTTTCACGAGTGTGAATCTACAAAACACTGAATTTTCTGTTTATTACATTTTCTTTGATTTTCCCTTTGCCTCTATCTTTTCTTAACACAGTGTCATAGGCTTGACGTCATAGTTGAGCAGTTGAGACGTCATAGCTTAGCAGTTGTGTGATTGAAAACATTACGTACATAGCATGGATTTTAGCATCATATTTGGGAAGAAATTTGCAGTTTTAGATCTATCAAGATGCTTAGTTTCTATTTCTATCTTATGACAGGCCAGAACTTATTTTTTGCTTACTTTGATATCCTTTCACACTGTGAGAGAATATCATTTTGGTATCCTTTCACACTGTCAGAGAATATCACTTTTATTCAATAAATAAATCACAGTATTTCACTTTTGAAAATATAATAAGTTTGTATACTGCACTGACCTCTGCAACTGTTGTAAGTTTCATCGGCATCTTTCTCTCCTGCCGTGATAGAAGTACACAGTAATTTTTTGTCGCTACCAAGAGCTATGTAGCATACATCAGTCTGTCGACACAGCCAGGTGACAACAGATTACACTGAACAGTGACTAAGTGAGTTGCTTATATAGGGGCCCTACGATATAGCTTGAATAAAGGAATATTGCTGAAAAATTCCTTTTACACAGTGTGTTCAGCTTTAAAATCACTAAATTTAAAGCAAACTAATGGATTGCATACCTTTTCCCATAATTCACTTCAAATTCCTACTCATCATGTACGGCTACTTCAGAATCTCACATACCTATATACATTCTTTGACTTTTCTATAGGAACATTATTTCCTACACTGTACAATCACATTTTAAAACATTCAAATATTACTTCAAATTGGACATAATTGGTAGTTCAGAAGCTAGAAAGCTCACTCAGTAGTTGGATTGATTGTTTAATTGTATGTCGTTTTACATCCTGTTTAAGAATTTTTCACTAACATAGAGACGTCAAAATATTATGGTCAACAATCTTTTCAACATTCTTTTCTAAAGAGATTTCAGGCTGTCTTTACTGCAATTGTCAATCTACATTACCACCCATTGTGGTATACTGATCCCGATTTGTTTTCATAGGATTTAAGTTTTAGTTTGTGTGATAACTGGATATCAAAGACTTTCAAAGTAGAGTGTCATGAGCTCATCAATGCTAATTACATGCATCAAAACACTACTTCTAGAAAATCAAAAGTTTAAGTTAAATTAACCATTCAAAGTATTTTTTGAAAAGTAAAACAAAGGTCAAGGTCAAGTGAACTGTAATGCTTATTTGTTACTGGTATTTTTCATTATAATTTATAACAAATTGTGCACATGCTAAATAGCATAGACCTATCTCTTTTAAATTATCAAAAATATGCTGAATATCAGCACTTTAAACTTTTTTTTATAAGTAGGTCAAAGGTAAGTTTAAGGGTCACAAGACTGGTAACCATGGTATTTAAAAAAAGTCATAGTTCCAAGCAAAATATTAACCAATTATCAAAAACAATTAAACCTCTTACAATTCTCGAGATTTAAGGTGTTACAGATGGACAGACAGACAGATGCCTGGTAAAGTGATCCCTAGGGGTTGCACTGCTGTGCAGTCGACTCACAAAAAATGTTCTTATTTATCACTGGAATGACTAGTAAACACCAAACTGAACCTAACCTGCTTAAGTGAGCCAGTACAGAGCAACAGTGAGTGAAGTGTGACCAATTGATTGAGTGTTGTTTTGTGTCCCATTCAAGAATTATTTCACTCATAAAGAGTGAAGGGTTAAATAACTACAATAAAATGTAAGGAGGCAAGTCTGCCTCACCATAAACTGGTTCTGATTGGCCCTATTTTTAACCTTCATACCCATCTCTACTGGGAAATCCATTTCCTCCTCTTCTCCCCCCCCCAAGTCATGACTCCATAAGCAGCCAAAGGCTGTACTGGGCAACTAGTTCATTAGCTAGGGCTATCAGGAATTCAAAGTCACTGAAGTTCTTTTGGTTTTTATGATACTATCAGACTATCAGTCTGTCACTGAGTATCTGCATGCTTTAAAAGTTAGTATTTACCCCTGATTTGCTTTAAATAATTAAAGCTTTTGTGTCTATTTTCTGCTAACAATTTATGTACAGTATATAACTAATAAAGCAGCAAATATACCTTACCCCATGTTGCAGATTCTCTTCATCCAAGTAATTGATGTACATTGTACTTATTCTCTTCATCTGTTCATCTGGATCCTTTCACTGCATTCAGACAGTAACTGTTATATATGGATATATTTCCTTGTCAAAGCTGTCACTTTTTTGGCACAATGCATTGCTAAGTTTGCATCTTTATCAGCATTATTTATGAATGAAATGACAAATTCCATCAGACACACCTGCAAAAATGAAAACAAAATCTATCAATTTATATATATATTCATGTCCATATTCTCTTGACTTCATTATTATATAATTGAACTGTTTCATACTGCACTGCAAATATAAAGGGCTGGGATAACACACTTTCTTCTACTATTCTATATCTAATATACTATATTAGGTATCACAATATTTATGCTACAATACAGATCACAATAATTTAATTGGTTATAAATTTTTCATTTTATATTAAAATGAGACAAAGTTTGACACCAGGCATATCCAAAGTCTCTAAAAATTTACAATTTTAGCCATGTATATATGTTGTGCAAGGGTGTATCTGTCAGTATTTCCAAAATTTATCAAGCATGACATGTAAATTGATACAAATATTTTGATTTCAGCTTTTCTTTTTCATGAAGTTCAAATTAAATATTCTTTGATAAATTTTCAAACCAAAATAAAATCAAAAACTTTTAATTTCTTCATTTTATTTGCTTGGAAAATAATTATTTTTTTCTTTTGTATTTATAATGAGTTTCAACACTTTAAACATGTTAAACATGTAATTAATGCAAATATACATGTAGTCTAATTTTAAACCATTAAAACATGCACATATTACATGTAAGCTTCTGAGAAATGTATCAAAAAAAAAAAAAAAAACAAGATGTGTTTGTGAAACACTATGCCCCCGTATGGCAGCTTATGTCGAAGGTTAAAGTTTCTCAAATGCAAGTCAAAACCCAGGCCAAAAGATAAAAAATGTTGATACCAAAAGAAAGATCTTGTCTCGAGGAAAACACCTGTGGAATTTGAAAGACCTGGAAACAACTGTTCAAAAGTTATGGTGAAGGTTAAAGTTTTTTAAATAAAAGTCAAACGTCAAGGTCAAGGTCAAAGTGGTTGGTATCCAAAGGAAGATCTCGTCACAAGGATTACATATGTGAAGTATGAAAGCCCTAGCATCAACCATTCAAAAGTTATGGCCAAGGTTAAAGTTTTTCAAAAGTAGGTCAAACTCCTAGGTCAAGGTCAAAAGGTCAAAGTCGTTGGTATTCAAAGGAAAGTCTTGTCACAAGGATTACATATGTGAAGTATGAAAGCCCTAGCTCCAACCATTCAAAAGTTATGGCCAAGGTTAAAGTTTTTCAAAAGTAGGTCAAACTCCTAGGTCAAGGTCAAAAGGGTCAAAGTGGTTGATATCCAGAGGAAGGTCTTGTCACAAGGAATACACATGTGAAGTTTGAAACCCTAAGCTCCAACTGTTCAAAAGTTATGGCCAAGGTTAAAGTTTTTCAAAAGTAGGTCAAAGTCCAAGGTCAAAAGGTCAAAGTGGTTGGTATCCAAAAGAAGGCCTTGTCACAAAGAATACACATGTGAAGTTTGAAACCCTAAGCTCCAACTGTTCAGAAGTTATGGCCAAGGTTAAAGTCTCATAAAATTTTGCAAAAGTGGGTCAAACTCCAAGGTCAAAAGGTCAAATATGATGGTACCCAAAGAAAGGTCTTGTCACAAGGAATACACATGTGAAATATGAAAGTCATAGCTCCAACCAATCAAAAGTTATGGGCAAGGTTAAAGTTGACAACAGACAGACAGACCAACAGACAAACAAACAGACAAACAGACAGACAGGACAAAAACAATATACCCCCGGGATCTTTCGATCCGGGGGCATAAAAACTAACTAAAACTTCATTTTTTGTATCGATATATAAAATGTATTCCTTCTGCATCACAATCTATTGATGCTTCAATCAGACAAAAATAAGAGATTTTAAACTGATTTTGTAATCTTGAAACATCTCCCTGTCCCTGCTGTTTTCTTGTACTGAAATCACATTATCCTTTTAAATCATCAAGTATAACTGTGTAGGACATTTCAATTTGAATCAACAGTTTATTCAGAACATTGCGGATACCTAAGTTTTTTTTTATCTAATGCAAGAACAAAGCAGGAATTTAATAAAGCTAAAATGGTCAACCAAAGTCTGGCATATCTTTGTGTTTTCAATTCATCAACTTTCTGTTATTCACCTATAAATAGCTTATTTGTCTTACCGTACTTAACTATTTTGATAGTGCCATATACATACTGTATCCACAAATCACTTATGGCATCCATTTGGATAACAGTTGAAATGCAGCACTGATTAGAATGTAGCTAATTTTTAAGCTATGGATGTTGCAAGACAAGAAAAGAAATAAGCACTCATTAATTGAAGGGAAGACAATAGCTTATTTGTCTTTATTGATCCATTTATAATTTTATAATAATCTTCCATGTTTACCAGAAGGAATTAATGACCCTTTGAAAAAAAAAAAAAATGAATTACGAAAAGTATTATGTTCATGTGTACTCAGTAGAAACTGCTAGTTTCAAACAAGTTCTACATGTATACATATATTGTATTAGCTAATCAGTGAAAATCTATGTTTGGTTTACTTCAGTTTACATGCCTGTGTGTGCATTATATTACAAATCATGGGATCAGTGCTTGTAGGTGCACTCAATGTTTTAAAGTTATTCATAATTTGAAAATTATTGTCTCTTTTTCTTATTGTCAGTATATAAACCGATATTTTTTGGTTTTACAAAAAAAAAAATTAATAATAATATGAATTTATATTTTCTTTTTAAAAGAGATGATGCGAATTATATAATAATTATTTCAATTTTAATTTTGTTTATATATTGTTGCTGTGATTGCAATGGCCTAGATAGAACATTCTATCATTAAAATGATATTGTCCTACAGACCCGGTTTAACGATAGAATTCGTTCCGTGTATTGGCAATGTAGCGAAATAAGCACGTTCGATAACTCGAACTGACTGCATTTTCTATGAACAATCCAGAGAGTCCTGAATGTCAACATGGTGTGTAAATTTGAAGCGAGGAAAAAAGGTTGAGAAAATGAGTTGAATTTTTGTATTTATATGGATTATTTTTCAGGTTAAAAGGCATATACAATCTCAAAAAGGTTTGTTATGATTAATTTGATAGTTATTTTCAGTGCAACTTTTTTTGTATTCTTCAAAACCATTTCGGAGCGGATCCTCTCCAATTTGCTACATTGCAAGTATACCATATGGGACATATTCTAACTGTGGTCTGTGAGGGCTTGCCCCGAGACACAGTTAGATTGTTCTAACTAGCAATAACCCTACACATATATCTTGTAAGTCGAACACATGTATTTCACAAATTCAATAAATAATTCATAAAAAAAGAAATCTTGTAAAAAGGTATTCCATAGAAAAAAATTATCCAGAAAACGTTGTAGCACAACATATTCTGACATATACTCGAACAAAACTTAAGTATGAAAAATAATCAGATAAATATGGGTCAAAATCACACCAGTGACCACCTACCCTAAGGCCACAATTAAAATATTGTTTGTTTGGTGTTGCTGACTTAGTCTTTATATGTTTGGGTTGGTAGAAAGGGAAAATATTTTTTTTAATTTAAATTTCAGAAATGGTACATGTTGTTAGTACATGTATCCGAACGTCATGGGTTTCCGATAGTTTAACAACAACCACAGTCCGAATTGATTCCCAGTTTTGTCATTGATTTTCAAACCCTATTAGTTTTAAACCTTTAATATACATGGTATTAAAAATCACTGACATTATTTTAGTGTAAAGTCGTTATCATGTGCACGAATCCAAGCATGATCCCGGCAGCTAGATTCATCTAGCAAATCGGACAGGACATTGTACCGTGAGATTTCTATTTCGAACTGGTATATGACGTATTCATCAGTTTATTTTAAAACCACATTACCACAGAGAGTCATGCCATCAACTTCTGTTAAACCGTGTTTACAAATTACCACTTTCGGCAGCCGTGCTTGGATTCATGATACGCATTTATTCAACATCACATACACACTTATAAATGAACACTGATCAATCAAGCATTTACATAATTCTTTCTCATTCTGTATATATTACGCAAACATACAAACACTTAAATCCGGATGAATATAAAGAAATAAAAATTATGATTAGTATCTGTTGAAAAAATTCTTTGGACCGCACTGATTTATGTGAGTCGGCCGGCAACACCAAACAAAGCTAATATTATTTTTGGCCTAATCAGTCAGGGGTGAGACTGAAAATCATCATTTTTAGAAATGATGATTTCTAGTCATAAACTTGAGTTTTAAAAATGACTAAAATTCATCATTTTGTAGAATAATGATGAAAAACAGCCATAACTATTTGGAGTGTATTTTAAAATATAGAGTTACTTCTAAAAATAAATATGACTGTATTTCATCATTTTTTATCAAATTGTTAGGTCTGGGCGCACTTAATTATCTCGTTAGTTTTACGGGGTGCACTAATTTATTTTGGTTTCAGTTATTAGTCAAGATGTTTCTCTGCACATGGGTCCATGGCAGGATAGTGTACTATATCTTATTACTGTAGTAAATGGCCGGGTTGGAAGAATTCACTTGGGAATGGAAATATGATGAAAACAAGTCATATTTACAAAATTAATAAAAACATGTACATATGTAGTTAGAAGAAATGACAATTATCAATCATTTTTAAATATGACGGATTTCAGTCTCACCCCTGACTGCTAATCAACTGTTATCAACAAAAAAAAATTATATATTTATATGTCTACCTACTTCCAAAATTACATGTTTTCAAATATCTTACAAAATTATTTCTACAGTATGTCTCTTCAAATATTTGTTTTCCTGCTTAATACTACTGATCATGCTGATCAGACGATAATGGGTGGGTGATTTTTAGATAGTATGCCCTCATAAACTTTAAGTCCCAGACCTATGAACACCATATTTTTTAGCAGAACATACAAAGAACTATGTAGCAACCTATGATCTACAGCAATGTAATCTTCATAATGCTAGCTCACATATCATAAGGAATATGACTAGCTGCTCTCATGGTGCAGTGGTTAGAGTGTTTGCTTTAGAGTCAGAGAGAAAGGAGTTGATCCTAACATCACGGGTTCAAATCCCACTGCAGGATGTGGAGACCGGTGTTCAGTAGGGACCGTATAAACTGAGGTCCCATGTTGTAGTAGGTGTTGGCACGAACAAAATTCCTCACTGCTCAAGGGTCTTGAGTACAGAGTATTGGTTCTCAAGTGCCATACATGCCAACTTTTGAAAATTCCCATGGGGGATTTTGCGCATGACGACAATTTTCAAAGCTTTAAATTCGCGACATTTTGTCGTGAAAATAAGTGTTTATCCCATTTTTTTAAATTAATAATATAAATATCACTTGTTAATACAATTTAAGAATAAATAATACAAACAAATTTTTTCCTTCTAAAATTCAAATATCTTTTGCTTAATTAGGTACCTCTCTCACTAAAGAAGTGGTATCTGTTTAGTTTAACAACACTATGTTTGAAAAAGACACATTATTTGGTGAAAAATGTGAAAATGTACAACTTTCAGTTCAATAATTTTTTTTGCAAAGTTTTAGAAATATATGAGGTTTTGTTACTGTACAGTTTCTGGGAAACATAATTATAAAATTCTATATTTACATTTTACACAATTAGAATTTCCTAATTAGACATTAAATTGAAAGAAATATTGAAAAATGCAATGCATTGTGTGTGAGGGTGTTTGTGTGTGTGTGAGAGAGAGAGATAAGAAAATTTATTGTGGTATGTACTTTAAATAGAAGTGTCATTTTATTCCCTATTAGTAAGTAGACATCGTGATGATTAATTTTATCACACACACAAAACAATTTGAAGAAATAAATTTACTCTGGAGATCATCAATTATTTAAAACAAGGATACCCCTATCCCAAACAAAAATTAAAATTGTTATAATCATGATGAACTTTTGCATCATCTTGGCAGTGTCGTGTGGGTATTCCCTTGTCATGTTACATTTGGGGGGGGGGGGGGGCATTCAGTGTACTTGAGGTATAAGACTTTGTTGTTTCATCTAAATTATTTTCATCTTATTTTAACCGGTAAACTTTACAATATTTTTATTACAAGCAGAAAAAATCAGCAGCTATGCTTTGTTGTTTTTACTTTCGTTTTTAAAAAAAACCATCAACATGGATTAATTCCGATTTTGTTGTTAGTTTATCATATGACTGTATTTATTTTGGTTTTTAATAAAATGATATTTAATTAACCCCTAAATCTATGTGTTTCACTTTGCATACCCCTTCTGACTGAAAAGTTTAATCCCCTACCCGCTCCAGGCTATGTTACCTGTACCTGGACAGCTGTGTGCGTTCAAGCGAGAAGTGATTTCCTGTGGCTAATTAACACCTCTGCATGAGTTAAATAAACAAAGAGACTAATCTGTGTGCATTGAATAAACAAGTCTGATATTCTAATCCCGATTGACAAAATTTTGCGGTAGGGGAACTCTGAAAATCGGAAATTTTAGGCTGATTTTTGTCAAATCGGGATTTTAGGGCAATTTTGCTTTCCAGATCGGGAGAGCGGGATCAAAGGGTAAAATCGGGAGGATCCCGCCTAAATCGGGAAAGTTGGCATGTATGAAGTGCTGGCTTTTCAATATGAGTGAAAAGTTATCGAAAGGAACATTATAGAAGCAAATAAATATGACTATAAATAATTCTCTTTTCTTACCATTATGGATGTTGTACATGTCCCTTTCGATAATGAAAAAATCTTTTTCTGTCAGCTTCTCATGTTCTCACACGCTTTTTTCTTGCTGATCTTCTCTCCAACATACTGGAGAAGGTATTCTCGCATGTTATGTGGTACCGAACACACTATAATAAAATAAATGCATAAATGCAAACAAGTCAACAAAATCTAATTCATTTCAGAGATCTTAATTGGTTTTATACACATGTCTCTGTTATAAATCTCACCCTAGGCAGTTAAAAATTTTCTCAGAAATCTGGTCAGAATTTAAAACATGTAATTTCAAATAAAAAATTAATGGGGAAATATATGGCATATAAATAGCCATTGTACAATATGTAGGAAAGTTTAGAAATGGAAACACAGGTACTTGGGTCTTGGTTTATAAATATGTATGTACCTTATTGATATGTAAAAAAAGTAAAGGTATGCAGGCTCCGTAATGGCGTCTGCTCAACTCGCTTGTTTACATGGCTTGTTCTTTGAAAATAACGCTGCACCTACCGATTTTTATGCACCGGACGTCTCGGAACACTGATTACTTATTGTAAAAACCCTCACATCTTGCAAATAATTCCTAAAACATGAGTTTTAAACACATTTTCAAACTTTTCGTTAACGTGCCCGGAACTAAGTGCAAATACTAAAAACCGATTCAAAACGACAAATTCCGGCCATTCAGACACTTCAAAAGTCCAGAGGCGTTCCGGGAAATTTAAATATAACTTCAATTATCCCAGAACTATTTTTAGTTTTCTCGGAACGCCTCTAGAATTTTGAAGTGTCTGAATGGCCGGAATTTGTCGTTTTGAATCGGTTTTTAGTATTTGCACTTAGTTCCGGGCACGTTAACGAAAAGTTTGAAAATGTGTTTAAAACTCATGTTTTAGGAATTATTTGCAAGATGTGAGGGTTTTTACAATAAGTAATCAGTGTTCCGAGACGTCCGGTGCATAAAAATCGGTAGGTGCAGCGTTATTTTCAAAGAACAAGCCATGTAAACAAGCGAGTTGAGCAGACGCCATTACGGAGCCTGCATACCTTTACTTTTTTTACATATCAATAAGGTACATACATATTTATAAACCAAGACCCAAGTACCTGTGAATGGAAACTGTAAAAACATACCATGCTGATCATAATCAACAACGTATTAACTAACCCGATCAAAATTAAACTGAACCCGACCATAACTTTCTAATGTAGAAATACATTGTCAAGTAATACATGTACATGTAGACTCTGCATAACAATTTTATTAAAATAAAAAAATGATTGTTATATGGTTTTATAACTAAATTGAAATTATAAGCAAGTTAATTTCTCCGTGGCAACTGCATAAGTTAAACAATTGTCTCACTTTTCCACTATTAATTCCTTTGGTAAAAGTGAGACTGAGATCAAAAGTGAGCTCGTCTAAGTTTTATGGCCCTGAAGCCTGGATCTGTTTCATATGAATCAGGACTTGTTCAAGCTTGACAACAAGCAATTTTTCTTCGGGTCTCTTTTATTATTGAAATTCAACTTCTTTTTGAAATTATGATTATCTTCTTTTATTTCTTTTCAAAATGAAACACTTAATGGTTTTATAAATAAATGAAACATTTAAAAAATCAATAAACACAGGTCCGTAGGAAGCAATTTCAGTTTGGGGGGAGGGGCACAGTCATACATTTTCTTGGGGGGGGGGGCACTAACAACCAAAAATTCCTTGAAGAGCTATAAAAAAAAGGTCATCAGGCGTTTTTATTGAGGGGACACAAGCATATGGTAGCAATGTGTTCTATAGTATTCTATATATCGGCAAAATTATTGGGGGCCACCCCCCCCCCTACCCCCCGGTTCCTACGGCCATGAAATAAAGTTTAACATGTTTGTTAGGTAATAAAGACATTAATGCAATAAATTCTGAAAAGTAATTCAACTAGTTAAGGTAATTTTTACTTATGTGTAGACTGATTTACTAGTACTTTCATAATTATAAATATATTCTCCCATAAAATTAGAATTAATTCATACTAAAGGAAATCATTTGCCTTGAACATGTTGAACATGTAATACATTTTTGAGTCTTCTTATTTGCCCAATTAAATTTGAGATACTAAGTGACTGTAAAGGTACTTGTAGATCTCTAATAAAATCTGGGAAATTAAATCAGCAGTGCTGTACATGTACATATGTAGATCGAAACTCTTTAACATGTTAACTGAGTCTACGTAGTATTATAGAAAAACTATTGCGAGAATTATACAGTATATCTTTCAATTGTTATTCAATCATGGAAAGTGTAATACATATAACTATTAACTGATATGCTCATCTCTGATATAACCTGTTAATTAATCCTCCATTCATGCCAAAAGGTAATAGAATGTTTAGAATATCAGTGGCATATAATAATATTATTACTTTCTACTACATGTAATGTGTCGGCCAGTGTGATGTCATAGATTTAACTTGAGGCGCAAATAATGGGTAAGCAAGGAGCGGGAGGCTGATGCAGACCTAATATAACACTTGAATTTTGGCTTAATTTTTATGGTTATAGGAATAATTTTGTCATCAAACAGAAAGTTAAACTGTAAGTATGGGTACAAAAATGTGCATTGTCAAAAATGCTTTTTTTTGGCATTTGCAACAAAATTAAATTAATAGATAAGATTTATCATCAACTTTTCTGCCCCCTTTTCAACCAAATTTCTATCCATAAGAAAATGATGTGTAGCCTACAGCCTTTTTGCTTATATGGAATATACACCACTGAATATTTCCACCCACCCTGCATCCAAACCCCACTTTTAACCTGATTAAAAATATTAATCTGGTCCCTTTGAATTTTTTTTTAGCAGTTTGTAGCCCCTAATTCCTCTTTATTTTTAAAGATATTTCAAAATTGTTGCTATATTGGACTTGTCCAAATCAACTTTATGCTTTATGTACAAGAAATCTAAGAGGGATGCTGTCAGATACATAAATTTGTATGTACATATATATGCATGCATGTATCCGCTGCCATAGACATTAGAGATGTGATTTGATTTGAACATATTTTATTGTTTAGATATTACAACAAAAGGATCGGGCACAAGTTCTTAAAACTCAGAACGTCCTCTCCTTTATAACAATTAATTACACAAAATAATGTTCAAAAATTAAACTACACTGGAACCAAAGGTCAAAATGATTATCAGCTTACATTGGTTATGCATTTTCAAAATTGATTTGATGTATAGTATGTATAAATGAATCTAAATATATTAATTCAAAAACGACCAGATCTCTTAATAAACAATTGCACATTTAAAAATAAACATTCATTTTCAGGAATGCTAATCGAATCAGAGATGTGGTATCCTGGTTGGAGGGGGGGGGCTCCTCCCCTCCCCCAATTAATCTTTTACTATTAAAATTGTTCAGGAAAGGCTGGTTGGTTTAGGCTGTGAAAAAAGTTGGAACCTAGCAACACCTTACTCCCATTTCCAACCCAACCCTACCCCACGTATAATAGGGAATTAGATTTAGAGTTAGTATTTCAGGTAAATTATCGAATATTTAATTTATCTCTGCCCCCTCCCCCTTTTTCAAGAACGATACCACCAGCCTAATATTATGCTATTCATGTATTTATGAATAAGAACAAATTACAATTATTTTGTTCAAGTAATCAATTGTTAATTGAAACCACGCTGTTAAACTACAATTCGAATTTCCTCCATGCTAATAAGTATACGTAAGTATACGTAAATACCAGATGTTAAACGCAAGATATTGGGTGCATAATATATAGTCAATGTATCATGAATATAAGTATTTAAAAAATCGTAATTTGTTATTACTTACCAAAATTTTGTCTGACTCCTATTTCTCCGAAGTTCGTTAAGGATACCGAGGACTTCCGAAAATTTTCGGAAGGCATTGCGCACGAAAACCTCGAAGTTGATGAACACGAAACTCTAAAGCTCATTTTCTCGTAAAAAGTTTTATTCTAGTTAGCAAATTGTACATACCCAAAATTAGTGGGAGAACAATAGCTAAAACTAAATACTAGGAGAAATAAGACATATATAGCAGATCTTATTTAATTTTGCAAGTTTTAGCCGGTCTACATAATGGCGATATATAAATATACCAATACATACGTTGCTTGAAATTTAAATTTAAAAATTTCTAAAATCAGAATTTTTTGGCATATTTTTGGTATTTAAGGGACAGAAATATACTAAACTAAAATTAACTATTGTCATTTTATTATCAAAAAGCCATTAATTTTCTGTTCAGAGAGGGTCAAAATGTTAAGGCGACCGGTTTTGGTCTGCTTATTCTTTGGGGGTACTTAATGCCAATATATAACTATGAGCGGTCTCCTAAATGGCACAACCATATATATATATATATATATATATATATATATATATATATATATATATATATATATATATATATATATATATATAATGCCTTTATATGACTAATCATGGCCCTGTTGCTCTTGAAAAGATTATAATTTTAAAATTTTATCAACACTTCAACTTGCCGCAGAATAATTTGATTGTTTGAGAATTGGTAAGTACTAGAAGTAAGAAGAAGTAAGTATGTGAGGTCATCAGACAGATCGTGTTACAGTCATTTATAAATATTTACATTTCCAAATATGTTTCCTTTAGATTCTTTGCAAATTAGAGTATTGTTCATTTTCTCATGAACTACAATGGACGAGCATGAATATCTCCATTGTTACGTCATAATACCGTACTTGACGTCAAAACTAAAGTGCAAACTGTTTTGCTTTAAAAATGACAGTTGAATTGTGGCACCTAATCAGAAAAATAATGTAAATATAAGAAATGAATTTAATTTTTGAAGATTCATGAGGACATGAACTGCGACGCTTCACGCCGGCATATTTCATGAAGCGCTTCATGTCCTCATGAATCTTCACAAATTAAATTCATTTCTTAAATACTCCTTTCCTATTGCATAAGATACAGGGCGGGGAGCGGCTCGAGCTATCGATCTTGCTTTCAGCCCCACCCTGCATATCTCATACAATAGGAAAATCGTACTCTAAATTATCGTACTGACGAAAAAGCTTTTTTAATATTAAACTAAAGCATTGGATCCATATTACAATTTTCCATGGTATGGTCTTGGGCGATTTGATGTCGTCATTTTAATTTAATCTTAAAGATCCATGTTTATCGTAACAGTTAAAGACAATCCTGAGTTTTATCACGCGTTTTTTATTCGTCGTTTTATTTATTTATATTTGAATCGTTGGCCTTTACTTTTAAACATTTTGGATACAAAACAACAAAACTCCAATTTTTTTTATTATCTAAAATTGCTAAAAGCAGTATCTCACCCTTGAGTAATAAAATCTTAAAATAATTTGACTATTCTCCTAAAACCAAGCAGACACACATGTCTTTTTATTTTTATCTACAAATAGATTCGGTTATAGAACAATTACAAAAAACATTAATAAAAAAAGGTTGTATAACGATAAAAAATATTGATGTGTGCAAGTCGGTTGCCAAATGTAATGCACTTACGCAATTCAGTTTTTTACCGTTACGCTCTGTTTCCAATTTGTGTGTCAAAATAATAATGCACTGTATAAAATATATAGAAGATCAATAGGATATGGAATTCACTTCACGAGTGAGACAGGAATTTTGATTATATTTTCACGAGTGAAAATATCAAAAGATCATCCCACAAGTGAAATAAATTTCATATCCTACTACAAAATATTGCCTACAAATATTGAATTTTCTGTTTATTATCTGTACAATTTCTTCGGTTTTTCTCTTGATATTTTTTAACTAAGTAGTTCTGGTTTAATTGCCTAATTTTACCTCCCCATCTCCTGGATCTGCACTTTATATAAATAAATAAATAGATAAAATAAATAAAATAAAATAAAAAAAAAAAAACCCAGAGTATTCTATACTAATGTACAAAACAAAAAGAGCCATATGAAATCTTACCATGAAACTAAACTAATTTTTAAAAAATAATATCCTTTTTTTGATCTTATCAACTTCAGGTCTGGCGAGCAAAGACTTGATAAATATCTGTGTTCAAAATTATTATATTATTCCAAAGATGTTTCTGACTATGCAGGAAAGATGATTGAACCTTGCAAATTCCACACAAATGATCCGTGATGCATACAGGTTATTGCGAAATCAAGCAATCGACATCCGAAATTAAGAATGGATACCTGCAGGGTTGTGTTACTTTTTCTTTTATTTGGTTTTATCTGCCTTTTTTCCATTACAGACGGTAAGGAAATTCAAACAGTCCAAAATTTATAGTTGACGTTCATTTATCACCAGTTAATAGATAAAGGTTTCTCGTATGAAATTAATCAATCAGTAGTCAACGAATTTATGTTATTAAATGTGACTGAACGTTTCGAGTTTAGTTGTTAATAGGTAAATTGTTTTTAATTACCTATTTATATTAAGAGCTGCTTAGTTATTCCAAGACAACGGAATGCAATATCAAAATGGTCTTAGACGGCTTTAATATGTATAGGAAGATGATTAATCACAAAATCACGAAATACATATTTTCAACTGTTTCATATTGTTAATAGTCAGTTTAAATTGTTAAAAATATAACATTTTTTTGTGATAATCGGGGATCATAAAAGAGTATATATATATATATATATATATATATATATATATATATATATATATATATATATATATATATATATATATATATATATATCTATCTATATATATATCTATATATCTATATATATATATATATATCTATATATCTATATATCTATATATCTATATATATATATATATATATATATATATATATATATATATATACACGTGTGTGTGTGTACTGAATTTGACTTCTGATTATGAAGCTAGAGCTTTCTGGGCACTATCGTTTTAAGTATCCGGTATTTTTATCAAAAATTGCGGCCATGATCAATTAGTGTTTGTTAGGATTCTTTTGACCCATTTAAGTATGATAAAGGATACGAAGGCGGGTAAATGGTATGGTTCATATTTAGTCCACCTTGTTCAATTTTACCTATTCGCGTACCTTTTATTTTGTTGCACTTTTCTTTCATAATTATACATCTCGAAATAAATTGGAAAAAGGTTTTATTGAGCTCATCCAGCAATTCATTTGGTTTATTTTTTGTTTGTGTAACTGTCCCTTCGAGAATGTTTCACCCATATTGAGACGCCACCACTTGCCGGTGGAGAGCTGCAAATTTAGACCTGTACTCGGCACTTAGGTTCTTTGAACAGTGAGGGATCTTTTTCGTGCCAGGACTTACTGCTACACGGACCTCGGTTTATACGGTCTCATCCGAAGGACAGCTCTCCACGTCCCGAAGTGGGATTCGAACCCGCGACGTAAGGAAATACTCCTTATTCTGCGAGTCTAGAGCAAACGCTCTATCCACTTCACTATACGGGCCCACAATTCAGTTGGTTGATCTGGTCATGCTGAGGATATGTGTAAACTTCGGAATAACAAATGTTTTAAAGACGGTAATCTTTCGTAATGAAGGTGAATCAATATTTTCTAAGTTTTTTGATACGCAAGAGTATGCTCTACGTACGAACAATTTCTAGAACGAGGCACGCTATTGACAAACAAGTTGATGAAACAACGAGATCAACAGTCTCCTTTGAAGTCATCATTTTGCAAATTTTATGGTCGACACAATGACCTTGTCAACAAATACAACCTATCATTAAGTCAAATGCTGACTGAAGTTTTCATATTAATTGTTAGGCCATTATTTACACATTGAATTATCTTTTTCCTTCTTTCCCGATCATGACAAGGAGCACACGGCAGGTGTGACCGGTCGGCAGGGAATGCTTACTCCTCCATGGCACCTGATCCCACCTCTGATGTTTTTGTAGGTCTTTGTTTGTTCTGCTCCGGAGTTGTATTGTTTAAACGGAATTTGAGCTTGAATACTGTTCGTTATCTTCATATTTTAGTATAATAATTTCCAAAAGCATGAAGGTATTACTACCCTGTTTGATTTTTAAGTCATCACAAAAAAGTCTGACTCAATCCATGTTTCCTTGAAATATTAAATTTTGAAATCAGAAGCATTACCAATTTGTTTTGAAATTATTTTTTTTAATAAGATAAAATGTTCATTCTCAGAGGATGTATGATACAAAACATTCATGCAAAACTATTTTGTTAAAACAGAATTCCTCAGAAAGCATACTATAATGATTCATTATAATCAGTATTGATAAGTTTAATTGTAATTTAGGTTACGAGACTTGTTACTCTGATAGCCAATGTCCATATTCAAGTTACCATTGCTGCACTGGTACAATATATTGCTGTCCGTGGGGTAGTGTCTGTACAGGGACCATCAACTGTATCAGTATTGAGTAAGATTAAAGCATTTATCACATTATTTCAAACGTATATGTATAATTATTATAATATAAAGCAAGGATATTTGAAATTTTTGATAGTAGAATATTCATGCATGGATCTTATTCAGTAAGACGGATTACGCGTTGATATGGAAAATTCAGTATTTTTGAAAGGAAGTGAACAATCTTTGGAATGAATATCAATCGTCAACAAAGCAATTTATTATACCTCATATAAATAATCACTCGTTAAATAGAATCTGATTGGCCGAGACAGTCACGTGACCATCGTGTTTGCCCTGCAACAAACCTTCGTGTTTCACGATTGTCACAATTCGGCGACTGAGATGGTTACTACTGAGTTAGAATGTTTATGTCATTGATTGATAGTGTCGATTCAAATTTTGAAAATATGAATATTTAGAAAAGTGTTTTCATGGGTTGGTTTGAATGTTATATAGTGTGTAAATCACACTTATTTGTCACGAAGGAATGTATTTTTATGAAGCGCGACTAGTGGTGTAACTTATAGCTGTTACATATATTGTTCTTATCAAATTTTACTTTATTCATTGGAGCTTCTTTATATTTCCTGCACTGTGCTTGATTCGGTGTGATAAACAATTTATTGCATGATAGTGAGGGAGACATGAAGATTTCTTCGCCAATGAAAAATCATATTCCTCGAGGGCAACGCCCGAGGGGAATATGATTTTTCATGGGCGAAGAAATCTTCATGTCTCCCTCACTATCATGCAATAAATGTATATCTCTTCCCTTCGAAGGTCATAACGCTGACTTCAATAAGATAATTAACATTTAATGCATCTTTTTAAATAGCAGTAATTTATATATTAAACTAATCCTTTCGTTATAGCGTAGCAGATATTAAAGTTAGAAGAATTCCAAGTGCCCATTCAAATGGAAGTCGAATGAGTGACCATAGATACTTAAAATTTAATTTTTATATTAATAAAACGAAAAAAGGTCCGGGATATTGGAAACTTAATGTTTCCTATCTCGATAACGAAAAATACAAAAAAAAAGAATATTTATTTAGATATTATTCACAATATAGATTCCTCTTTAAGTCCTATTATGACATGGGAGTTGATCAAAAGAAAGATTTAAAAAAAAATTAGCTTTTTCTATTTATTTTGCAAAAAAAAAAAAAACAAAAAACAAAAAAAAAACCCAACAGTTGAACAAAAGATAAGATCAATAGAACGCGAAATAGAAGATATGGAAGAAGGAAATATTGATAAATTTAATTACAAAAGATTAAAAACTTTAAAGCTGAACAACACGCTTATACGACAAAAATTTAAAATTTAAGTTTAATACGGATTACAAAATTATTGCCTTTGTCTTTGCAAAAAGGTTACAATATATATTGTTTAAGTTAATTAACGAAAATCAAACTGCATACACAAAGGGAAGATATTTCGGCGAAAATGCCAGATTAGTACTTAACGTTTTTGAATACTGTGAAACAGAAAATTCTGATGGCATTTAACTTTTCTTAGACTTTGAAAAAGCATTTGACTCAGTTGAATGAAGCTTTCTTTTTCAAGTCTTACAAAAATTTAATATTGGCAATAGTTTTATGAAGCGGACAAACAGTTTCTATACAAGCCCAATGTTTAAGATGAAAAAAAACGACTGGCTCTCCAAAACTTGCGAAATGGCAAGAGGCATTTGGCAAGGATGTCCCATTTCCACTCTCTTATACCTCTTTGTCGCAGAAATGTTGGCTATGAAGATAAAATGTGATAAAGATATAAAAGGTATAAAAATCAATAATTGCGAAATTAAAAACATACAGCATGCGGACGACTTAACTGTAGCTTTAAAAGACGAAATATCACTCTGGATAAATTACAAGAATTTTGTGAACACGCAGGATGAACTACGCAACATGCGGACGACTTAACTGTAGCTTCAAAAGACGAAATATCAATGAAACGCACTCTGGATAAATTACAAGAATTTTCTGAACATGCAGGATCAAATATAAACATATATAAAACAGAATGCGTTCTGTTATTGGAACTAAAAACATGTACGATGAACTCCACGGTATAAAAATCACGACTAAAGCAGTAAGATGCTTGGGAATTTTCACTGGACACGATAAGGGAGAATGTTACACTAAAAATTGGATGAAAATTTATCACGATATTGAGAAAATTTTTGAACTCTGGAAAAGAAGAAGACTATAATATTATTTTGCAAATCATGTGTAATAAAGACACTTGCTATATCTAAACTTAAACTTAAACTTCAGTACTAAGTCTTCTTGATAATGCTTACATTAAAAAAATTCAACGATTAAATTTTAACTTTATTTGGGATAAAAATGAGAGAATTAAATGTAACACGCTAACAGGTAAAATTTCAAAAGGTGGCCTCTCAATTGTTGATATTGAATGTAAATTAAAAGCTTTAAAAGCGGCTTGGGTACCTAGGTTGTTAAGAAACAAAGGTTTTTTGTACAACATTTTTGATGGCTATTGTAAAAAGTTAAATATTGATACTCTTAACGTATTACATTTCTCCGACAGAAAGATTGGAAATACGGAGAAATTGGAGAAACTACGTATTTTTTTTTTATCGACAAATGTTATGCTCCTTCAAGCATAAACGTAAGCCTTGTAATGTTTTCCGATAAAGTTTTTCAACAGCTTATATGGAACAAATGTAATTTTGTTTATAGAGGAAATACATAATTTAAAAAAAAAAAAAAAAAAAAAAAAAAAAACAACTAAATAACCAGTGGGATTTTGCATGTTAAAGATTTATTCGACGATGATGGAAATTTCAAATCACTGTTAGATTTTTCGGAGTGTATAAAAAAAAGTCAAACTGATTGTGTGATTTAAAATTTTACTTCTGTTTTCAGACCTTTACTAAGAAAATTTGATTTTTCAAATTGTAAGTTTGTGAACATACGCTACAGAAATTATTTTCTCCTACATAGGATATGTGAATGTTCTAGATCAAAGATGCAGCTTTTTGAAAATTTGGTAAACAAAAAATTTTGTAAACCTTGTTATCAAACAGTTTTAAGCAAAGAGTTCAAAGTTGAACCTACTAATGGAAAAATATATTCCATTGTATTGATTGATTGATTGATTGTTGTTTAACGGTCCCTCTCGAGAATTTTTCACTCATATGGAGACGCAACCACTTGCCGGTGGAGAGCTGCAAATTTTGTCCTATACTCGGCACTTAGGCCATTGAGCAGTGAGGGATCTTTTTCGTGCCAGCACCTACTGCGACACGGGACCTCGGTTTATACGGTCTCATCCGAAGGACCGGTCTCCACGTCCCACAGTGGGATTCGAACCCGCGACGTAAGGATCAACTCCTTACTTCGCGACTCTAGAGCAGACGCTCTAACCACTGCGCCACGCGGGCGACTATTCCATTGTAATACTCTTATAAATACCTTTCTATATATTTATTACAAATAACAAGTCCAACAAAATATGTTCGTTTTTTCATCGGTCTAACAATTTCATTGTTGTGCTACATCACATAGGTAATTAGTCGTCGTTCAAAATAGGAGCCACGGAAATAGCCGAAGTTTCAAGAGTTACCGCATATGCTATTTGAAAGATGGCGTCACGGAAGAAATAATGTTTTGTGATAATTAATTTCTGTCTTATAATAATTTTATGATGATTTTTTTCATTCTTTGTTGTTGTCATTTTTATTTAAAAAGCCACAATATTACTTATAAAGAAATTGTTTAATTATATGAGTAAATCTGTTTAAAGGTTTTTAGTGTGAATGTATAACAAAACAGTTATAGACTGGGATTTGGGCAACATATGATTTGTTGGGCCTAAAGGTGAAAATGTTGCCCTTAGCAGATACAATATTCTGAATCACGTTAATTCTTGAACGTTTTTCTACCTTTCTACCTTCAATTCTGAAAAATCTTAATTCTTTTATAAACTATATACTTTTTAAAAATTCTGTTCAAAAGAGTCTGTAAAAGTTTTAAACTTAAGTAAAATTTATATCTTGTTAAACTAAACTTCGCATACATGTTTTTTTTATTGCTTTAATTAGATTGTCTTAATCCAATATTGTCACATTATCTATTGCTTGTAATGTAACTTGTTTTAAATATGTTATATATATATCAATGCTTATTAGCATTTAATAATTTAATTGAAAAAAAACATAGCATTCATTTTTTTAATTCAACGGTTTAATAATTATGTTATCCATATCGAAGCTGTTTGAATCATAAAATCGTTCTGTCTGTCAAGGAATACATTTAAAATAAAGATTAAGGTAGAACAAGGTTTACAAACATTTCAAAATGATTAATTAACATTTGCTTATTAAATAATTTAAAATAAATGGCATGTTTCCATGTTGTAAAATAATGTGCATCCTGTGTTACTTGGAATGATAATCAATTAATCATACACAGCGACTAAACATTATCAGCCATTTTAAGTAGTAAATGGTCACATTTAGCAGGAAATTATCAAATTCTGTAGGATCTTGATAATAGCCCTCAGGAATTTTAATTTTCCTATAAATAAGTTAATTTTGTCGTGGAAATTTCTTTTCAAAGGCGATTATCTCACCTGATCCTTGATGTTCACCTGTAACAAATATACTTTTAAAATTTGTGCATGAGTGATGGTCTACCTCATGGTATACATGTATGTGGATTTTCATTTTTAAAAAAAGTTTTGCGGGGGCCGATTTAGCTTTTTCGAAGTGGCATATTTATCCGGTACAGTGTTGATTTTAGACGGATTTACTAAACCCCTCTATTAGCGAACTGCGGTCGAGGTCTCAAATGAATCTACGCTAAAGAAAAGAGTGCGAAAGTTTTTCTTGTCAGAAGATACAAACACTATTTCACAGATTAGTTATTTTAAACGAATAAAGAAATCAATAAACGAATGGTAATGCATTTTGAAAATTTTAATCTTTTGAAAACCTTAATGCACACAATGTACTCGGATGCGTTAGATTTTTCATTGTCAATGGCAGATTGGTCCAGTCTGCTTACTTAAGAGATGCTAGATTAATTTGGACCATGTTAAATTCGAAACATGGTATGAAGTTTCACAACTCGAAATTTGAAATTTTGTTGAGATGGTTTATTTTGAATTTCATTTTAATCTTAAATTTTTGAAAACATTTTTCATGTAAGTGTCTTTACACTTTGAAAAAATAAATAACAGTTGTGAAGTTAATAAAATCATTCTTTTCTTTGGAACAGGAAATTGGCTAACCACCTTTTGTGTTCTCAGAATCAACTTCTACTCCATGGGGAGAAATAATCATGAACAAAAAATTTTAATTGCTTTACAGAAAAATGACATTTGGAGAGTCAAATTAGCTTCTCTCATTTTGTTAAAAACTTGAGATAGGCCACGAAGATGTGAGACAAAGTCTTGATAGAAAATCCAAATATTGTCAATATAAACTTAAACTGACTTGAAATTCATCTCTCTAAGTACAGCAGGCATGAGTGTTTGAAAGGAAATGGATGAATGTTTCAAACCGAATGGAATACTTTTCCATTAATACACATTATCCTGTGCAATAAAAGCTGCATTGTGTTTGAAGCATGGGCTCATTTGGACTTGCCAGAAGACAGACTGAAAAATCTAAGATGATAAAAAACTTGGTTTTTGTGCCCCCCAGTTGCATCAAACAGAGGAAGAGGAAAGGACATTGGGACTGTGAAATTTTCAAGATCTCTGTAATCGCAAGGAAGTCTCAACTGCCCATTCTTTCTTACCATAACAGGCAAATGCCACTCAGGGTTCGAAAATTCAATTATATAATTTTGTAGCATTTTATGTACTTTTTTTTTATTTCTTTTGACATCTGAATGGATGCTCTGTAAAACTGTTTCCTAACTGGTTTTGAACCAGGCAAATTTTTAATATTGTCTATACAATGTGGTTTTGCCTAGTTCAGACAAGTCTGTGGAGAATATATTTCGATTAGCATGCAGGAATTTATCTAATTTGCAACCTTTGATCAGCAGTTAAATCAGACTCTGACAGATCTTAGTAAAGTTTTGAATTGCCTTTCGAGCTATCTGACTGTGTTAAAACAATTCTGTATGAAGGTGAAGCACTGTCTGAATCAAGAGAAATAATCCTCTATAGTAGCCAATACCTGATTGGATCTTATTCGCACATCATTGAATGCAATATTAAAAGCTTGCAAACATGTTTTTCTTCTGTTCATTTTCATTTATCACTTAGAAGCTGTAATGTTATACTTTTCTTGAGAGAGATAATGGTGGTTCTAATAAGCACTTGATCGAATTTCTACATCTAGAAATATGACAGCAACTGTCATCTCTGATTGCTGAGAAATGGTAACAGATTTGGTTGAGCAAGTTTACCCTGTACTTGTTAAAATTTGACACACCTATTGGTTGCTAATGGTTAGTGTGTTGCCAGTATGCCCACCCAGAGACAGGGTTAGGGTTAGGGACAGGTGCACATTCCTGGCGAGAGTTGTTATTATTAAACTTTGTTGCATTGAAAGAAATCTCGGAAGACAAATTTACTTAAATATACCTCCACAATAAGAAGACCTATTAAAACAGGACTCGCCCCCGAATTTTAATCATGATTCATTTTGTCTGGGTATTCCGTCATCTCTGGACCTCTGATTATGAGGGGGTCTGAAACTGCATTCACCACTGAGCCTGATGCTTGTTTTATAATTCCTGTAACGCAATGGCCATTGCTGCATGTTACTCATCAACAGATGCTGAGGGTGTGTCCTCATTGACAGTAACATTTAGCCTTCAGTTAGAATTGCTTGTTCCCTCCACTGTTCCAAGGTTTGGGGTCTCTGTCGTAAAAAATTTACAGTCTTCAGAGTAAGCCATCTTTTTCTAAATTTGTTACATTACTTTCTCCATGACTGAATAGGTGGTTAATTTCCTCACTCACTCCTCTACTCCATCACTTGGTTGCTATAGAAATCGGAGTAAATTAATGTTTGTAGAGGGGAAGAAGGTTTAAAATGGTTAAAGAAAGTTAGTTTAAAGGTTATCAAAGATACTTTCTTTGCTGGGTCCATGAAAATAAACCACTGGAGGGCAATACCAGTAAAATAAATTGAAGCATCTTTATGGCTCTCAGAGATGGAATACTAGTGAAATGGAAGTAAGCCATGAACGCCCTCCGCCATTCTGATCCTTTTCAATCATATTTGGGAAGCAGTTGAGCTGGGAAACGGGGAAACACATTTTAGATCTTTGAGGGTTGGCTAGCAGGGCTGCGGAGGAGGTGCAGGGGTCAGGGTTGGCCGGTCCTCAACAGTTACCACTTGTATATTGTTTTACTCATGATTGCCATTTGCATTTGTTGGTTGGTTATTTAACTCAGCGTTTCCGAGTTTTTCTGTAAGTTCTCGAATACATTTATTTTTTCCTGTAATTGTCCTTTAGTGGCAATACGTTCACTGGTTTGATTTTTCAAAGTAGTATTTAATTGTTCTACTTTTTGGGTCTTCTCTTTAACAGTCGTGTTCACTCTTGCTACTGCCTCTTCAAGTTTTTCCAGGTTGTTGTTCTGAGAATAAGAAGAAATGTCTAAAAATATTCATCTTTCTAGCCATCTTTGTTGAATATGTAACTCTCATTGGCGTGTGAGAGGTAAAGATCATTTTTTTTTTGTCTTTAACAGTGATATCTCCCTTTTGATTTCTTTAGCGTAAGGCGATTCTTATCCTACTGCCTAGCAGTTTAGCAGTTGATAAGAGAAAATAAGCTGAATTTGAAGAAAACAAAGATTAATAAATGTCAAAACGCCCGTGCGGTTTTGTTGCATTTTGAAAAGTGACCTACATAGGAATGCGTATCCCTAATTGCAAAAGCTCCGATATATTAAATTTACAAATCAATTTGCGTCTTATAATACTAATCAGTCTGTTATCTTAAAGTTTTAAAATTCGATGCACAAATGTTGTCATGCCATGTACCCTTCATAATATATAATTACTGACCTAATCATTGAGTAACAGATTAACCACATAATGTCTTTAGCAAGACTTACTCCCTAGGCTATGGGCTTTAAGCATATAAAATGTTATCATGGATACTTACTTTTTCACCTGAGTAAATAACCAAAAAGATTTAATGAAAAGAAATAGACTTATCATGAACTATAGATGACATGAACATAAAAGAAAACTATTTTCCAAAAGATTACAAAGTGTAAATATTTTATCCCAAATGTCAAATGTCACATTCCAAAAATACAATAAAATACGGTTAAGCTACTAGTATGTAGGTTTTCTAAAAAGAACAGATATTTAATTAAATTTATCTAATTTCTAAAAATAACTTTATTACTGATAAAATTACATTTAGAAAAATAAAATACTGTTCTAAAACAAAGTTTTCCTCATGACAAAATGATTACTTTGATTATCATATCCATTTTTAACACGCGTGATTCCTAAGTTTTAAACAAGGCTAACTCTTCCATTGCAAATTGTTAAACATAACTAATGTAATGGAGTTTGTTAGAATATTACCTTGTACTAAATTAAATTAAAGCTGCATTTGTACAAATAAGTATTAACTTCTTTTCTTCCAGCTTTAAATTCTACAAGAATTCAGTAAAAAAGCGAACAAACAAAGTAAAACAGATTATGTTTCATGCACGTATGAAACAGCAATGAATTAACGAATTCACGAAGAACCTTTATTTGACAACAAATTAATTTCAAAAATGCAATGAAGATATAAGACTTACAAGAATAATAAATGAAACATCTGACTTTAAAATCAGTTTAATATCCAGATTTATTCTGTCTGACGATCTATATGCATTTTTTTTATTTATCAGTCATACAATCTATTGAATGACTGATTGATTGATGGTGTATTGTTTTACCTCCCTTTCGAGAATTTTTCACTCATATAGAGACGTTACCATACACCGTGAAAGGGTTTCAAATTTTGACCTTTACTCGGCACTCAGGGCCATTGGGCAGTAAGGGGTTTTTATCGCGCAAACGATACCGTGACACGGGTCCTCTCTTTTTAAGGTCTCACCGAGAGCTTGGCGATGGAGCAATTGCTTCTTATTTTTATTAACTTAGCTAAGTCACGGCCGGGGCTTGAACCCACGACTTTCCAATCCCTGAGCGAGCGCTCTAACAACTGAGCTACCGTAACGTACAATAAACAATTTAAATAAGCCACTATAAGCAAAGGGCTCTAACTACATGTAACTAGCTGGTAGTTTCTCCTTGTTCCTATATATAGGAAACTAAAACATGGAGAAAATTGCAATGCTTGAAAGGACACCCAGAATAACGATTTGCAATAAAAGTAAAATACTTTGCATGTTGCAGACATTACAATGATGACAAATTGTTTTATATGTACACCTATAAAATGGCCTTTTTCATATTATTAATTGTTTTAGTAATGACATTGCAGAAAATTCATATTCAAATGGTAATAAGGTGTTTGTAATTAGTGTTTTGACACCACCACCACCCACCTCACCTCCCATCCTCCTTTGATAAAACAAAGCAAAATAAAATACAAAAGCAATGAGAAAACATACCAAAAAATAAGAAATAGATAAAGAAAAAAAATTGTCAAGGAAATAATGTAAACATATTTATTAGATAGACGTAGATATGTATGGTAAGATGTGATTTTAAATTATGATTATTTTCAGGACAATTGTTGGTCCTATTGTCGGGGGTGTGGTCTTTATCGTTAGCTGCGTTATCTGCATTATTTGCTGTAGTAAGTATATTTCTGAATGTGTATACGAGGGGTGATCAAAAAGTTCGCGAACTATCTCTATATTTACAAAATCACAATTCAGATCAGAATGAAATTTGGCACACATAAAGTCATACATATATTCTATAAATAGCAGGTGTTATATAATGTTTTGCTCCGTGTTTGTGACGTCACAAAGTGAAAATGACGTCAATATGTAGGTGACGTGACAAAAAATGGTTGACTCAGTCGTACTCGAGCAACAAACGGCTGTGAAGTTAAACGTATATCTTAGAAATTCCTTTGCAGTAGAATATGATAATTTGTACAAGGTTTATGAAGACAAAAGACTTACCAGAGGTTCAATCATTAATTGGATTGATTGTTTTAGTGGAGGCAGGGAGATGGTTAAAAATGATGTTTGTTCTGTTTCCCAGCGAAAGCAAGCCGGGGAAAAGATGAGTCCTCAGCTGAGTAATTTGTTATGAAAGATCGCCAAGTTACGATTAGAGAAATAGTTGAATATCTTAACAATAATATAATTATTAAATCCCTAAAATATCGTTTACTTTAGCCTTTAAACATATGAGATATGATTAAAAACAAGTTCGTCCATACTTTATCCACATTGAATAAACGACGTTCTCGAGACAGAGGACTCGGGTTTTGATGACCACCATGCTAATTCTGGGAAGGGATGTCCTTATCCACCCATTCTATTGCCGAGATTTGGCCATTTCTGACAGATGTACTGTTCTTGTTATAAAAAATAACTTGCATGGTAAGAAATATAAGACTCGGAACAATCGTTTAGCTTCTGTGAACAGAACGCCACGGAGCATGTCACGTGACCGCCTAGATCACGTGATTCGTACATGAGCAGAACAATGGCAGATGTGCATTATAATCGGAGAGGACTACTTTAAAAAATAATGAGCACTGAAACCTCATTTTATATCTTTTAAGGAAGTAATTCAATTAGTTCGCGAACTTTTTGATCACCCCTCGTATATTATAAATATGATCGTCTGAAATCTACAGGCCTGCAACATTATAAAAAAGACAAGACTTAGGCAGTAAAACAAAGGCAAACGGGCTTAAACATACCAATATTTGAAATAGATTCAGTTGTTCATATTAAGAAAGAAGATATTGCAATGTTCAGATTGTTCTTTAAAATTTACAACTAATTTAAAAAGATGAATGGCATGATATGTCTGAAATGTAAAGTCAACTTTCTGAAATGAAGATATCCTAAAGAACCCTTATTTTGTATTTCAATATTTGAAAGTTATGCACAATTTAAGAACAATACTCCTTTACTTAGCATTGCCCCTCTCTGATGATCTTTCTTTTTTTTAACCAGATCGTCGAAGGCGCCAGGTGCCGCCACCAGCTGTTGTTTACGGACAACAACAACAACAAGTACATATAGGATTGCATCAAAATGAACAGCCTCAGGCTTACGGACAACAAGCATCAGGTGGACAAACTCAGGCTTATGGACAACCTCAAGCTTACCGACAAGGTTATGGACAAAAACAGACATATGGACAAGGTTTCGGTTCACCTGGTGCGTTGCCACAAGATACAACCGATAACAGACTGAAGCTATAGATAGAAGGAAAAAGAAAAACTATATATGTTTACTGACTTAAAACAACACCAATCCTTGTTATCATCATATGCATCGATAACCTCAAACATGAGCAAGAAATTCACTTCTCCCGTCAAACACTTCCAGTTTCCATATGTCGAACCACTGTGCTATTTCGTAAGTGCTAATGTAGGCCGTTAATGTATCATCTTACTTTAATCTTTGCACCAAAGCTATATTATCTTTCTTTAAATGTCAATGCAATTCTCACATCAAACTCAAAACACAGTCGCCGGTGAAAAACTCTGTAGCATATATCCAATATTTCACTTTGATACCTGTTAATTTTATTTCAAATTAAAGTTTTCTTTTTAATGTGAAATTTTCGATTTTTTCTATTGCACTCATGCATCGTGTCATAATCTAATACTTTTATTCTAATCCGAGGATTTTTTTTTTTTTTCAGTATAAATATGAATGAGTCGACTGAATCTTACACTGATTTTGTACAGTTAACCCGTTTAACGATTGCAAAGTATTTTACTCACATTTTCATTTTTTGCACGAATAAATTTATAAATAGATTGTACATGTATGTAGATCATTGATGTATGTCGGAAAATAAAATTTACCTCTTGGTTGGTGGTGAATTACTTCATTTATTTCAAAAGAATAACTTGAATTTTTATGCTTTTGTTGTCATGTTAATGGTTGCCTATAACCAGGAATAACTGTGGATGAACTCTACTAACTTTACTAACATTTTCAATATAACATAATCAATATTTTATATAATATGTCATTGAAAAAATGCTGTCATAAGAATAGTGGAGAAAAACTTCTGTGCATGTTTGCAGGACAAAAATTAAGACAGCGTAATGAAGTATTGACTGTACGGGGGCTACTTCTGCTTCTTGTAGACGTCTTCCTCTCCTTGTTGGGAGCCTGCAGACACAAGATTTCTTCAAGTTTAGAAAATAAAATAAAATGCTTAATTTACCAGAATGGGAAAAAAGGTGAATTTGTCGTTCAAATTAAAAAGCTTTTGCTGCAGCGAAATTTCTCTGCGACAGATTGTAGGAACTGCAAAATCATAGCCTCTACGGATGAAGTTTCTAAGCAAAAAGAGATGAAAATCAGTGCTGGATTGAGCCATTAACTCTCTTTCTAGAATTTCGAATATTCTATACGATGGCAGGGAACACGAACAAAACGAACCCTAAGAACTTTTTAAGTTTGAAAGGAAAGAAATCTCTTGGTAAGAAGGAAAGGGTTAGAAAACTAAAACGATATTTTGTTTTTGTTTTTGTTTTTTTGTTTTTTTGTTTTTTTTTTTTTTTGTTTTATTATTATTATTATTTTTTTTTTGCATGAAGCAACGCGTTAAAAACACTTTTTTCTGTTATTAGCTTACGGAACAATGAAGTTTGTATGATCAGTGAGAAAAGTAACAAAGACAGGAGAGATGTTAACGAGTTCTAACTTCTCACTAAAGATAATGCATTTCTGAGCATGATCAAACAACAACAATAACAACAATAATTATATAAGTTTGTGAACATTACATGCTGAATGACGTAATATGCATATAAAGTATCCAAGCTGCCAAAACTTTACCACATTATGAACCATTAATAATCCTAACTTGAAGAATTATCAAGACACTGGAATACAAATGTATTAATTTTGTATAGATCACAGCTGGACATAATAATAGCTATAGTTACACTTCGGACTAAAGCATGTTTACATTTTTAAATTTTGGGACATTTGCTTTCGTAAATTGGCAAAACTGTAGGAACATTTACATATTAGCGGATATTTCCGGGTTTTTTTCATTAGGAAGGTTATTTTAAGCAGAAACTAAAACAGTCAGTACATTCAATCTATTCTGGGGCCCTAACCCAACTCTTGATGAAGATAAAAGCAGAAACGTAGCTACAGTAACTTCATTCAATCTATCTGGGGTCGTAAACCTTGATGGAGATAAAGGCAGAAACTACGGCCACTTCATTCAATCTACCTTGGGGTACTAACCTTAACCATCGATGGAGATAAAAGCAGAAACTACAGTAACGTAATGCTTTCCTGGGGTCTTAATCCTAACCCTTGACTGAGGTAAAAGCAGAAAATACAGTTACTTCGTAGGGTTCTAACCCCCTGATATAGATAAAAGCAGACACTAATTTAGTTACTATTTTTAATCTCTTATCAGTCTTATGGAGTTCTCCTGAAATAAAAGTTTGGATATTGTTTTACCGATAAAAAATATTCTATTTTCAAGCTTGTTAACCTTGTTAACCGATGTAAATCATTTACGGTACCAATTTTGATGCACCAGATGCGCATTTCAACAAATTATGTCTCTTCAATGATGCTCATGCCGAAACGTTGGAAATCAGAAATATTTAAATAAAAAAAAAACTTTAAAGAGCTTAAAAAGAGGGATGCCAAAGACTGGAGCCAAATACGTCTAAGGATTAGAGCTATGCATGAGGGAGATAATCCTTAATTTTGAAATAAATTCCTAAATTTTACCACAGCAATAAAATATATATCCGTACTTTCAAACTAGTACCAAAATACAGTAAAACTTGTCTAATCCGGACACCTCCGGTTCCGAAAAAGTTTGCCGGATTAGACAACATTCCGGATTAGACATTTTAAACAAAGGAATTTACTGAAAAGGACTTAAAATTTACATCGTATTAGACAAGATTATGGATTGTACAACTCCGGATTAGACAAGTTTCACTGCACTTAGCTACTGGGCTGTAGAGACCCTCGGGGACAAACAGTCCTCCAGCCGAGGCCTCGACCCAGGGGTCATAATGTAAATCATATACGGTACCGATTCTGATTCACCAGATGCGCATTTCGACAAATTATGTCTCTTCAGTGATACTCATGCCGAAACTTTGGAAATCCCAAATATTTAAATAAAAAAAAATGTCAGTTGGCAATCAAATCTTCGAGAAAAAAGGTCAGGAAATTCTTTACAAGACTTATTAAACTTACTGACTTCATTTCTAAGACCGTTTTAGTTGTTTCAGTTGAAGAGTGAAAGCTATTACTAGTACCTAGATGAATAGACCGAATAAAGTTGTATAATAGGAGTGCTTGATGTCACTCACGGGAATCCATAACAAGGACGACTTATTTGATTATCCAAATTGACTATAGCGCCTCCATAGTGATTCCAATACATTTCAATGTATTCCTGATTAAGGCCTTTCCCGTCACGCATTTTGTTTTAATGTTCTAATGTTACGCTCAGTAGTTTTAGTCTTAACAATAATAAAAAAAAATAACAGTCATCGCACACCGCAACTCTGCCCTCTCTCGTTTGAAATATCATCTTTTAGCAAGTTAGCTTTTGAATGATCATGCTTGAAATACTGTGTTTGTAATAGATTTGTCGACTGTCTTTTCATCTCCAAAAGAACCACGGAGAGATTCTCTAATTTACCCATTATCAGTTGTATTCACATACTATTTACATATTGACAGATTAGTGCAAAATAAGCCTCGGTAAGACTTTAGCAACAAGCAGTATCTACCTTGTTTGACAATATGTCCTCTTATTTCATTATCTTCGATTTATTTCAATTTATTCTAAATATTGTCCATGTATTGTTCGAAAAAAAAAGCAAAAAAAAGTTATGCGTCTTTTAGTGTCATGAAATTGGCCGGAGACTATTCATTGCTATCGCTTTTATATCTATATAAAAATATGTTTTGCGGTATTGATGAATAAAAGCCCAAATTTTAATTACAAATGTACATGTAATTACCATAATATTACGTAAATGGTAATTCAGATATTGATCATAATACTTAAATATCTTTTTTTCTTAAATAATACTTATTTTCAATAAAGCAATAAATGAGAAATGAAATATACCATGATATGCAAGGCATTCCTAATAGGGGAGAGGGGAAACAAGTTTTAAAGGGGGCGTCCACTCTAGAATTGGAAAGCTGACTATAGAGTGCAATTTCAATGAGGTAAGTCTTAATATTTAGTCAGTTTTCCGGGGGGATTCTTCTCTGGAGTCAGCTTTCCAGGGGGATTTTAAAGGGGAGGAGATCCTACTTTACTAGACCGGTATTCAAATTTTACAAGTTTTGGTAAAACAAAAAAACAGGTCCTGTGCATATTCTAATGATCATTTCAGGGTCGTAATTTACGAAAGCCGGATAGGCTCATTTTTGACAAGATAAAAAAAAATTAACTCGTTATAACGAGACAGTTATCTCTTTATAACGAGTTAGTATCTCGTTATCATGAGTTAGTATCTCGTTATAACGAGATAATTATCTCGTTATAACGAGTAAGTTATTTCGTTATAACGAGTTAGTATCTCGTTATAACAAGTTAGTAATCTCGTTATAGTATGACGAGATAACTAACTCGTTATAACGAGATACTAACTCGTTATAACAAGATACTAACTCGTTATAACGAGATACTAACTCGTTATAACAAGATACTAACTCGTTATAACGAGATACTAACTCGTTATAACGAGATACTTACTCGTTATAACTCAACAAATCTTTATATAGCTTATAAGCAGAACATCCGTCAAAGAGATTGGCAGTGATCGAAGAAATATCAAAATTTTATTCTGTAAGGAAAATAACATGTGATTACTGGTTGTCTTTATGTATAAATATTTAAGATATCTTTTATTATCAAAATACTCACGTAATGCACATGTGAAAGGTAATCGAAATTTTATTTTTGTTTGAAAAAGCATTTTTAAATTTTTAAAGTATATATACCAGAATTTCACAATCATGTATACAACGTAAACCAAAGTGAAAATTAAAAAAAACTATATAAGAAGTCATTTAACTTACAATGAGTAGCTCAACATGCTCTATGCAAAAAATACTAATATCTTCTTCTAGTTCAGTTGACAAAAGATTTCATTTTTTTAAAAAAATGCAGCAAAAATGTGTCAATGACCCAATGCCTTACACCAAGGAAAAACCCACTGCAAATTAACTAATAATAAAACAAGAAAACCGTCAGCAATCACTTGGTACTATTTGAATGCATAAAAATTAAGTATAGGTTGTGTTAGATTCCTTTTTAAAGCTCTCTAATGCAAGCGAAGCTGAAAATTCTGATCGATAAGTTTTTTTCATAAACTTTTCTGTGGTAAATGACATTCACTACCCGTTAGGTACTCCATCGAGGCGTCAAAAATTAACACGACATTCTATCGACAGACAGCTTTCATATTATAATATAGCGCTTATGCATTCAAACATGTCGTACAAAATTAATTGTCTGCTCTGTGGGTCTTTTATTTGGGTAATTCTGAGCATTGAAGCCAATAATAGTTATATATTACTGGCATTTCGTCATGGTTCATTACATGTCTTTCTTTTCAGTCGGATTGATTCTTTTTCTATTAAATTTATTCAAAGATTCGTCCATAGCTCCGACATATTATTATCATCGTAAATGTAACAGATACATGATTACCTACTTTAGGATATTAGATCGGTCGCTTGAAGCATTTGTTCAGTGAACATGAAACTCCAGAAAAGAAAATGTCAGTAACGCCATGATGAGAATATTGTAAAAGTTGATGAGTTTGTTTATCTTGGTATGTTTTTTGAAAAAAAGAAAATCCTTAAATACTGGCTAAACCTAAGAAATAATGATAATTGCATTCTTAAGACATGATTGTATAAGCAGTACTATAATTAATATTGTACATCAGGAAATCTTTGATGAATATATGCAAAACAGAATGTCAGGTCTAGGTTAATCAGCAAAATGTCTTATTTACAAATACCTTGTTGATAATTTTACCCTCTAAAATTACTTAAGTAAATCAACACATTTAAAATATAAAGTACCGATTACCAGATTAAGACTATCTGCTTATAGCTTAATGTTTGAACAAGGAATATATAACAATTGTGAGAAATAAAATAGAATGTGTAATCTTTGTGAAATATGGGACATAAAAGATGAATTACATTTTGTTTAAAATGTCCACATTATAATACATTAATACAAAAATACATACAAAGCTACTTCTCCTGAAGACCAAGTGTCTCCAAATTAGTACAATTACTTAGTACACAGAATGTGAAAGAAATATGTAATCTAGGAAATTTTTTGCAATAAGCGAATGCAACAAGAACACAATGTAAATATTATATTATATATATTCATCATCATCATCATTATATGTAATAAAAGGCATATGATTGTAAATATTGTCTATGAGATGTATTTCTCTTGACTTAAATAAATAAAACTGAAACTCGCTATAATTAATATTAACAAACATTCAGTAATACTTTTATGACACATAAAAGAAGTTTTTTTTTTTAAACTCAGAAATGCAACTTGTAGATGGTATATTTCTTTCCATCAGAAATAAAAAAATTTTCATATGATTGATTGAAAGACATTAAAATGGCTCCAGGATAGTCCATGATAAGACATCGACTAGTACTTCCATCAGGCAGAATTTGGAAAAGTCCGCCATTTTCTAAATGTCTATTTGCCGGTTGTCCACACTGTTGACAATGACTTTGAACATAACTTTTACATCTGTTGTGGAGAGCACCGTATTTCGATACAGAATATGAATCAGGATTCGAATTCAATCCATAACTGTAACCATACTGTCGGTTCATACATTGACATTTAGCATAAAAGTACATTTTTGTATTGGCAGCTCACATTTTTCCAATACACTGCATAAATGTTATTTAGTGGATCAAATGACAAAAATCAAGGGCTCTTCATATCTTGGTTTTGATACCTAAATCTTTCTTCCCTAGTGAGGGAATAACAAACCACTTCTTCATTTGCACTCAGTATAGCAAACCGGTCTCCTGATTTTGACAAGGTTAATATGGGACCAGTTGTTGGACTTTGAAAGGCAAAGGTGTGAGTAGCTGATAAAACAGGTAAGATTTTATAGATAGTTACCTGAACTTTGGATGCTGTTATTACTGTGCTCTCTTCATTGTCTACGCAAAAAACGTCAAAGTCTTGTTTTAAATCCAACTCTCCAACACAAGAAGCACTGATAGTATTTGTTTTCTTGCTTATCTTCATTTTTCGGATTTTGGTCAGGCAGCTGATATACAGGGTATCATTGGTAGGTCCAACGCTCAAGAAGGATATCCCTGTTACTTCAAAAGGAGGATTACAAGAATTTGTTGTCCCGTCGATAGGATTGCAGCATAGAACAGTGTTTGAGGACAAAACCATTACCAGTGTTTCATCATTCAGGAAAATGCCAAGGCGTGCAGGTGAAGATAATTTAAATTCAGATTTTCTCACCGCTGTCAGTGACGTAGAGTTTGAAGAAGTCTCGAACACTTTTGAAGTGTCTTCCTTTTGCACAGTCTTAAAGATATTAAATGAGGACAAATGCTTACACAAATTCCGTATAATTCCTGATGGCCTTGTAAGCAGTTCCACCTCATCTATTTTATTGTGTTCACAAATCTGTTTTAGAATGGTTGTGTGATCATGTTCATAATCATACTCTTCGTCTTCTGCGTTTCTGGTTTTGTAATGTTCAAACTGTTCTTCTACATCTCTTATTGTTTTCATTGCAGAAAGAAATGTTCGCTTACTGGAGCCTGTCTGCTCAACTGCAGAAAGAAGGATTTTTCTATTTTTAATAGTCAAAAGGTATTGCTTCATGTCCAAAACACATTGTTTCAGCTTTCCCTCGATATCTTCGTGCTTTTTCTGTAGGTCTTTTTCAAACTGTCTCTGCAGTTCATCAAGTTCTATTTTAATATTTGAAATTTCTGCAGAAACATTTTTCATAATTTCTTCACGTTTGACGCTTTTGCAAATTATTTCCTTTTCTTTGAATTTAATGCTCTCTTCTGTTACCATTGATAATTTAGAAAGAATATCTATAATTCCTTTGATAGCTAATGTTGACATATTTTTGGAAACTTCATCTAATGCTTCCACGTGTTCACAGTATCTATGCTGTGTTGCAAAGCAAACACTGCAACAAAGAGCTTCATGATCTAGGCAAAAGACTTCAACATATTTACCTTGATGTAAATGACAAGGTTCATCTAGTACTGGAAATTTTGGTTTGTCATCCTTGTCATCAATAGGCAAAGCTGAGATTTTGTGTTTTTGCAGACTACCGACAATTTGATGAAGACGTTTACAGGAAGTACATATAGCCTCTGCACAGTCATTGCACCAGTACTCCGCCTTACATGTTTTGTCATCCCGTAAACAAATGGCACAGCATTTATCCTCATCTTTTTCATCATCTAAATTCGTCAATGAATTCACCAGTAAGTTGGTAGGAAAAAGTTTCGCCCATTCATTCACGGCAATCGCTTCCTTTGGTCGATCTGTGACACGACGGCATATAGGACACTCAAAGTCGAACTTTTCTGGATCTTTCCCCACGGAAGCCCTAGATATATATGTCTGCAGGCATTTTTCACAAAAGGTATGCAAACAAGGAAAGCTTTTTGGTCTAATTATCTTGTCCAAACAAATTGGACAACTGTAAGACATTATATTCTCTTTCCCAACATAAGTCGCCATCATTTTCAAAGGGCGTTTATCAACGCAATACATTGTGGTAGTTTCAATTTGTGTTGAATTATATGATAGCGTGATAGCGCATATCATATAATTTAAAAGTATTAAGTGTAAAACAAATTTAAATATTCATCTTCTTATCAGCCTTTTTTGGCATAAACTAGAAAAAAGAAACCTATTATAGTATATAACTATATACGAGGGTTGTCCCAGAAAAACGCGACCTTTTTGAATATTTAAATACTGATCGACCAAAAATAATAATTTTTGGCACCTTGTTGGGATATGAAGTTTTTGCTATTTTGACAAAATATTATATTGTTGTAATGTCATTTGCTTGTAAAAATAGCTTTTAAAGCATGTCAAATATCGGTGCTCGGCGCACGGCAATTTTTTGAGTTTTAGAAATAGCAAATTCAGGAAAGTTTTCTTTATTACCAGGCTATACGGAAATATAATGTGAAAAAAATTACCTCCATAAATACTCTATGACCTGAAATACTCATGTGTAAAAATTCATGTATTTAGCATACAGGTGACAAAAAATATGACGTTAGATGCAAAAACACCTTTACTTAGATATTGTCAAAAATAGTGACGTCGGGCGACAGTGCGGAGCACCAAATTATGAAGCAGTACTGTTGAGCGGGATATGACACCTGTCCATACTGAAAAAGATATGTAAACGATGGAACGACACAAACATATATCTCTGACATAGATTAAACCTAGTTCAAGAGGTTCGAGGGTGGCTTTACTGGTTATTCGATGGAAGAAGCGTTTGGTAGACCAACAAACTGAAAAGTCAGAAGCTGGACGTCATACGTACATGGCGACGGCCGTTTAACTTAGCGAGCAGTTAGGTAAACTTATGTTCAGGGTTGGGAAATTCTTAGAGTTTATTAAAAGAATTAATTCCGCGATCTTTTGGAAACGCTAATTAATACCTGAGATGAATAACTTTGTAAATTAAAGAAAATTAAAGACACTGTCGAATTTATGCTTCAAACGATTTTTATCAGACGCACGATTCCCTGATAAATTCACAAACGCCACGAGTTACGTTTTGACGTCGTCAGTGTTGAACCGACAGCTATTTTGTAAGACTCGTCTACCTGAGAGAAAAAATGTTATTTATAGAGATATTTTATTGACATTTTTATGCATTATTCAAAAAAATGTTGATTATCGTGTGTGCCAATTTTTAACGTTATAGTATTAAAGAAACAAAAGATATTGAAAATGTTCGCGTTTCTCTGGGACAACCCTCGTATATATATATATATATATATATATATATATATATATATATATATATATATATATATATATATATATATATATATATATAAATGCAACGCTGCAGAATCAGTCATCCTTCAAAAGTTATTATTTTGTATATTCATTAAATAAGCTTTTGATGATCCAGGAATGTGAGAGGGGGCGTCGAGACTATTTATCTAAAACAAAAACTTCCACATCGACCTTTGACAAAAAATGAGGGGTAATTCACGAATCTTTGATCCCCTATTTTTCTAGAAAAAAAAAAGTATTTGTCACATCATTTTCTTCCGACAGATGAATACTTTCCTATGAATGTTATTTTTTATTTCTGCCTGCTTCCACCACCACCACCAAAAAAAAAAGAATTTTGGTGTACTAGATGAAATCCCGCGCAAGCGCGGGGAATGGAATTTTTACCAATGCTAACGAAATAATTCAAAAAATATATTTTAAAGTTTCTACTGACAATTAATTACAGGCTTACAGCAGGTAGAAATACCACTCTGTTCAAAATCCCGCAGTTAGCTTAGGAGCAATCAATTTCATTAATTGCTGTTTTCTCTTTACATGTTAGCAACTTTATATTGATATCCTTTTGTATTTTTTTCTACATATTGTACTTTGGGTGCTTTGACTATATATATAAAAGAAGCGAATGTGCATATATTACTGAATTTGTCAGTGCATTTTTTCTGTAGGGGGGTTGAAAATTATTTTATCACACCTTAGGGATGGTTTAATATTTAATACAAACGACAGTATGCAGAAAAACCCACTGAAATATATTTAATAAAGAACATTTTAACCTCATTTGTGAAAAATATTACTATATAAAAATTTTACTCGGGTTCGTTGCCATGGTGCTCATTTATATGTATTTCATTTATATATGTATTAGCACAACTTAAATTACTAATAGTCTTTCAATATATAAATATATTTACAACTTTCGTGTTATCAATTGCAATTGTTTACCATTATATCCATGCCCATTCACATCAAAGTATATTCATATAGTGATTATCTCCTCGTTTTTCCTTTTAACATCGGGTTCGATGCCATCTGACGTTCTAGAAATTTCCGACAAAAGTATGATCAAGGACTGACGAAAATGATTTGCACATTTTGTTTTCACACATCAGTTATCACAACTTATTTCTTCTGTAGCACTTCAATCAAGTTTTGATTAAATAATTCATTTATGACGTTTTATCAAATAATTAAACGATTGCTTGTTGTCAGTTGCATCAAAAATTGCCAGTATCTCTTTTTTACTATTTCACGGCTGTTCATCGAAAATGAAAGTAGATTTTTAATTAAATCAACGATAATTACTATGGGAGTATAATCTAAATATAGTTTACGGACATCAACTCATATCTAGTGTAATATTAGAGGAGTAGGTTTAAACTCTGGTGCGGGCGTTTTGGAGTTTATTGGCAAAATTTATTAATTTATAAGTATAGATAGTTTGACAGGTATTGTTATTTTTTTTTTTACACCATCCCAATTCCAGGCCTGCAGGAACCGGGGAGGGGGTACAAAGGCCATACTCGCCTAATAATATTGGCGATATACAGTATACTATAGAAATCAAAGCCACTTTATTGATATGTCCTCTCTATCTAAAAGTATGAATTTTTGCTTGTCAAGGAATTTTTGTTTGGTAGTGCCCTCCCAAAGGAAAACTTAATCTTGTGTCTTCCTCCCCCCTTCCCAATTTCTTTTAAAGTGATGCACCTACAAAACAGAATTCTTCATTATAAATCTTTGAATATATATATGTTCAGTTATTTAACAAAAAAAGTTATATTTCTGACTTCGCATATCTGATCATGATTTTTTTTAATTTAATGTTAAACGACTTTAAATGTATTAACTAAGATAGTATTGTTTCAAAGTTCTTTTATGGTTAGTTCTCACGCAACATACTCCTGCAAATTCAGGTTAATGGTTATCATATATATATATATATATATATATATATATATATATATATATATATATATATATATATATATATATATATATATTAATTGTACATTTTAATTGAGGTCTTTAAAGAAGATTTTAATCTATCGGCCATGATCGAATTAAGGAGGCTGGGGGGTCAACAAATTAACCATCAGATATAACTTTTTTTTTTTTTTTAGATATGATATCTTAAGCTGTCAACTATCATTTGGCAAAGAAAAAATTCATACATTTTAGTTTTATATGGAGCTCTTCTTCTAAAGGAGATCAATATAGTCTAAAAATTGCCACGACCACCCAGCCCTCTTAACAATTTTATCAAGATTTGTATATTGCAAATACACACTCAACTGATCTAGTTGATATATTTGTTATATTTCGTTCTTTTGATTGTTTTTGATAAAATAGTTTTAGTAGATTTATCTATGAATTATTCCTGTTTGAAAAAAAAATATGCATGTTGATCAGTTTCAAAGTGACAAGTGTGTAAACGTAGGTATTTCATCGAAATTACAAAACATGAGAGAACACATGGATTAGAAGCCATTGTTAGACATGCAAATGAAGCTTTATTGGAAGGATAAGCTAACTACATGTATGTTAGGTATGAAAAGTCTTCCTTGATTTCTAAATGATTATTTCCGAAATAATAATCACTCTGAAAAGGAGTGACCGTTAGACTCCAAAGAAATTTAACCTTTTTTAATGTCTTTTAGATGGTGACAAAAATGTGTACTGTATCACAGAAGACAATGCCATAAATGAAAATAAAGAAAAAATATTTATGGAAGCTAACGACAACAGCAATCGCGTCTCTGACTCCTTAAAGACGAGAGAAAAGAAAATCAGGATTTACTCTGAAAGAAAAAAAATGTTAAAAAGATTTAAATTCTACCTTACCTTGCAATTGTGTTTCACTAAGACATGAGGGGATCAAATACATAGAGGAGTTTTAACCTCATCGTCATATACACTGATACATTGTGCTAAAATTGGATATCAAGCTGTTTCTGACGAAGAGTATTAAAATTGTCAACTCATTCATGAAATATTATACATGTATGTCCTGGGACTCAACGTTCTCATTGTTTTATATATGTACCACCCACTAAGAGGTTCCAATTACTTACCCGTACCAGCGAAACTGGCCAATAAAAAAATCTCTGATAACATTCAATATATTATTAAAATGCTTCATGTAATCAGTGTTAGCTTCTCTCTATCCAATAACAAATAATCCACTACGAGTGCATCACTCTTTACATGACCTCTACTTTACATGCATCTACTTTCTCTTTCAGAATGGGAGACATCATTTTTGTAAAGAAAACATCTCTATCAATCTGTTTGGTTACAGGAAAAGGGAACTCTACCCCCTTTATGTGTGTGTGAGAGAGAGAGAGAGAGAGAGAGAGAGAGGGAATAGAAATTGTCTTGATATTTTTCTCCTATTTTGATCGTCAATTGCACCGATCTTTCGACGCCTCTTCAAAAACGTTATGAAATACCGGGTCGGGAAATGCAAGTATTTTTTCCTCTCTAATAATTGTAACCGTGATTTTCTAATTTCTCAAATCACTCCCGCTCAAAGTTTTGATTCTATGCCGAAAATTTTTGATTATTTTTGTAACGCCATTCATTCTGTCCTTACATATATATTCCTCCTTTAGCTAAAAATATCAATTCTGTCATCTTAAGATCCACTGTTGTGGGAAATCTACAGGAAAGAAATTATTATTTTTAGATTATAAAATGAAGGCCTACATATATATTAAAGGTGCTTGGACACAGATTTGAAGTAAATATTTTCTCAAATTTTCTGTATAATTTCATGACTTATATATGGCTATAGCATTTCATACTAAAATATAATAAAAATCTTATTTCATCTCGAAGTTATAAATGTAAATGTATTATAACTTCGAATTTCTGGACGCGTTGGATTGACACATCCTTGCACTTTCACATATTTTAATTTTATTCTTAATACTTAAGAAAAGTGGCAATTTTGTTGTGTATTGATGAAAAATATTAAAACTATAACGCAGAAAATTCAGAGTGGAAATGTTCGAAAGCAAAACCCACTCACAGTATTGTAAGTCCGTGCTCAGTTGTGTGTGCAGAGTTTAACAATTGAACACACCCGATGAATCCTAATCATTAGAGAAGTTAAGCAGATGACCGTGTACGACTACGTGTACGTTTAGCTAAGGAATTCCCCTAATTTACTGCGATTTGCGTCATCAGTTTTGCATAGCGCGTAATTCTACAAGTTGTACACAACGCGTAGATTCATACGTACACGTAGGAAAGAACATGTAGCTTCTTAAACCCAAATTATAGAATATATATTTTCAGGCGGTGTTTGTTGTGATGTTGAGAGTTTATTACGTACATCTATGAATCTTTTTTAATCAAAGTCATAGAATTATTTGATTCAAATGGATTGTAAAGTGACTTGTTGAAATAACGTTTTACACGTATATCGCTACACGTACAGATTGTTAAACAGAACACGATGTTTAGTTACGTGTACTTATAAAAACACTTCTAGGTTTACACGTACACGTAGACGCACATGGTCAAATGCTTAACCTCTCTATTAACAATAACAGAGCTTGTGCCCTGTTTACAAAAACAGCTTACGTTTCACGGGTGTGATCAATTTGTTAAAGTCTGTACACATCATAGAGCACGGACTGACAATACTGGTGAGTTGGTTTTGCTTTCGAGCATTTCTACTCTGAATTTTCTGGATTATAGTTTTAATATTTTTCATTAATGCATAACAAAATCGCTTCTTTTCTTAAATATTAAGGATAAAGTTAAAATTTGTGTAAGTACAAAGATGTGTTAATCAAACGCGTCCCGGAATTCGTAGTTCCAATAATTTCCAGATAAAATAAGTTTTTGATTATATTTTCGTGTGAAATGCTATTGCAATATATAAGAAGTGATATTATACAGAAAATTTGAGAAAATATTAAGTTCAAATCTGTGTCTAAGCACCTTTAAATTTCAAGGAAATCTATGACCATGACAATGGCTGTGACTAAATAAGTTTGAGTGTTTTCAGTGAATGACTCTTAAATATTTCAATCACATGTGCTACAGATCAATCAAGAATGCGGGATCGATATAGATTGTTCCACCCCACCCCACCCCCTACAAAAAATGAATGATGATTGAAATTGCAGTGTATTGCTGCTGATTTTAATGAAAATAATAATGATTGATTGATTGATGTTTAACCTCCTATTCGAGAATTTTTCACTCATATAGAGACGTCATCTTATGCCGGTAAAAGGCTTGAAATTAAGACCTATACTCGGCACTCAGGGCCATTGAGCAGTGAGGGCTTTTCATCGTGCCGACGCCTACCATGACACTGGACCTTGGGGTTTAAGGTCTCATCCGAAAGACCCGTGACTTTCACTTCTAGAGCAGGGCGCTTAGCGAAGGAACAGTCACTACCTGTGTTTATATTGGAGCTGATAGTTGAAAAAATATCTCACCTGGTGAGACAAGCACCAAAATTGGCATGAATGTTCTTTGTCCTGTACCTGAGTAGGAAATATCTTTGGCCATTCCAGTTTCGGTCAGTTTAAAAATGGCCGCTATGATTTTCAAAATGACGTTATGTCTTGTTTAACATATTAAGCATTTTCAGTTTTTCTTTCTCACTTGCAAATATTTTAAAAATCTTTGACATATCCAATCGAAATTTCGTCCAACATACGTTTAAAGTGTTATTTCATGTATATATTCAGTGAGCATGCACTAAAGTACGGGTTGTTGCTGTTTTACAGTACTCATAAGACCTCATTTTCAGAGCATATACAGCTACAAGGTGATTCTTACCTATAACATTTTCATTACCCAAACAATTAATTATATACCTATTCAAGTACTTTTTAGCATGAGGCTTTCATTGGTGTCAAGGATGTCTGGTGTGCGACCCTAACTATGCTGTCTTTTTCACATATTAATTTAACAGTGAAGGTAAAGTCTGCGATTTCCATACCAGGCTGCCTCCATGTATGCTCTGCTTCCAAGACAGATATGTTGAAATGCACATAAAGAGCAGTCCTTGAGAGGAGAAATGCTATCAAGGGAACCCTTTATAGGGTAAAGATAACCAAGAAAGATGGATTTCTTTGTTGGTGTTAAATATTCTAATTTTGACATTCTCTGACGTTGCCGTAGACGTCTATGCTGATCTTAGCATTGTAAAAGGCTGCATTTCTTTGCTTAGTATAGCTTTATTGTTTACGTCAGTTATACTGTTTTGTTTATGATACTACCATCTGATCTGTGTGACCTCTCTTTCTAATGTTGCAGTACATCCATTCCTGGTTATGACTCTCATCAACTTTATTTTCTTTGTATAGATCTTAGGCCTTTTTTCACTGTTTCGTTTGTTTCTTTTGTCTCTCATGTCTCTTAGAGTGTGAGATAGAAGTGGAATATCTTCTACAAAGTCTATCTCGTACATGTATATTCTCTGACAAAAGGGGTGACTGAATGTGTCTTGAAATTTTAAAGGGTTTTCTTGCTACCGACAGCTATTAGGAATAGCGTTGGTTATAGGGGCAACCTTGTTTAACCCAATATTTTACAATAAATGATTCTATCAGTCAGAGTTTTTTTTTTATGAATTAGTTTTACTTTTGACTTCGTACAATGTTTTTATCATGTTGTCGATCTGAACACGTCCCTAGATGCACCATGCCTTCCCATAGCCTTCTCTCTATTATTGCTGTCTTTACAGTCTTTGCATTCATGTCACACTTTAAGGCTTTAATGTGTTGTTTTCGAATTTCTTCTCACCACTCAATTCACTTATTTATTACTTTATCAGACCATGTGCTAGGTTTGTAAAACATTTGATTAATTGATTTTTTAGTTTTTTATGCAAATCAAATGAAGACAGAATTTTAAAAGTTGTAACTCAGAAGTAAACACAGGGGGGGGGGGTAATAAATGATTGACATGCTTCTTATTAAGAAGCTTTAAAATGCATGGATGAGAAGAATAATTCATCACAAAAACTCAAAGTGGAAAATTTTATTGAAAAAAAGTGTTGACATGGATAAACTTTCAAATACAGGATCAGAGTATGCGTCACATTCATGGGAGAATGTGTAAAAATAATTGTGAGAGATGTTTTGAAAGCTTTCTAGGAAATTCAAGAGAAACTAGAAATAAGAAATCAGCGGAAATTTGCCTGACAACCTTTATGGTATAACAACTATTTAACAATATTCTCTAAGTCTCGTATGTAAAGGGAATAAAATTGGTATATTATATTGCATGGTCGTAAGGGAAATATGAAGATTTATCTTATACTTAGTAGTAAATACACCGATTCTGCACTGTGCGATACGAGTGACGTCACAATACCCCATATCGAGGACCGGTCCGAAAATCCATATCACGTATAGGACCGGCGGGCAAAAATCAATATCAAACCGGAAGTTACTTTTTTTTTTAAAGTTTAAAAGTTAATTAACTTGATTTTATTTAAATACACATGTAAAATAATTCTTTACTAACATCTATGGACTTAATTTGTTTTCCAAGACCTAAAATTTGCTTGATTAGATTTCAAAGAAAAAGGTCATAAAGATGCACGAAACATTCTTCAATGATTTTATGTGAACTCGCATATTAAGTATTTCAAATATATGATAAATAGAATACTACATACTGAAATCCATATCATATATCATATCAGCCCTCGGGCTGATATGGGGCCACTCGGGCTGATATGACATGTGATATGGATTTTAGTATGTAATATTCTCTATTTATTCAGCCAAAAAAAATCATATTCCCCGAGGGCTTCGCCCGAAGGGAATATATATTTGGCCGAATAAATCTGCATGTGTCCGAACATTCATGCAATAAATTGTTTATTATACCGAAACTAGCAAAAACTTCAAAAATAAACATGAGCTTCAAATTTGGCACCGCTCTTAATTTTACTTTCAATTTTAACGTAGTGTTACTGAAACAATTTACAGATTTGTGACGTGAACCAGGCTATTGTAATGTCAAAACTACTTTCAGGGGTTATCGTTCAACGAACGATGATTATTGCGGGAAAATGCACTAGGTCTCCGAAGAGGTTGAATATGATGAAAAGCATGACGGCGACAGGGAGCTATGAAGTTTTATGGCCCTGTCACGTGATAATCTAGAACCAATCAGATAACGCGTTGCATAGAATACTTATAATGAGGTATAATAAGATCTTTTATCTTAAAATATTAACTTTTTATCATTAGACAACATTCAACAAAATAATGATATTCGAATCAACCATTTAAGGTAGATCGCGGGTTTACTGCTTAAAAATTCTTACGAGAAAACATATCCTGAAAACTTATACATGCATACGGCAAGCAATAAAGGCAGATTTTAGGAAGGTCGCAGGTTTGCTTTTGTCATCAATTTTGACACACAATTTCGACGATTAGAGCGGTTGTTTTGTGCACATTTGATTATGACGTCAGTTACCTTACAAAGGCGACGTTGCGTTGTTTCCCGTATAATTCTCTGAAAATAAATTCATAAATAATCTACAGGTACGAATCAAGTAGATTAATTCAAAGTGCATGTACGTAAACCTCGTACATGTATGAACGAAGATCGGATATTATTAAATGACAGTCTGATTTCTGATGTGATTATGTGTATGTCTCAGAACAAACTAAATACGATACCAATTGAAAGGAATAATTTATATTGTAAGTGTTACATGTACTAAACTGCTAAAAGTCAATCAATATGAGTCAGCGTAAAAGTCAATGTATGCAAAAAGAAAATTATCGTAAATTCTTAGCCAAAAACTTGAAGGGTTGTATGTGAGCGCGTTATTTGCACCTCAAAGGGAAGTGCGTATTACACCATGTTTGCAGGGGCGAAACTTTTTCAGGATGGAATCAATCCTCAACACTAAATCGGATGAAATTCAATTGCAGTACATGTACATGTATTTTTCCTGTTATTTATTATTATTATTTCAATTACCATAATTGTTATTTGTTTATTTTGTATTTGAATCTCATGTAGTCGCTTCGTATATGTAGGCTAACAAATTGTGAAATGCATTTCAAAAAAAAAAAAACAAGAAAACATTGATGTAACCATCAATTGTCGCCCGGGAAATAAATAAAGTAAACAATGGAAATGAGTCTTTATCATCAAACCGCTTCGATATGTGTGAAAAAGGCATGCGTCTAAATGATGGAGACGATAGTCGAGAATATTTTGAAAACATATAGTCGGATGAAAATCGAACAAAAACGATACCCTTTTAAACTTTATCAATTCCTCAAGTAAATGTTGGCTGCATAAAATATAATTTGAAACCAGACATATGCATCACCTATTTTCAAAAATATCTTTCACTTTAAGAATATAAAACACGAACTGTGTAAAGTACATTTTTACGTTTTTATGTGATAAGTAAAATTCGATGTTCTAAAAAAAGGGACCTGTCGTTTTTTCGATAGTAAATGATAAGCAACTTTATATATTAAATATGAAAAACATATATATTTTTACATATTCACTTTATGGAAGTAAATATATTGTGTATCTCGTAATTTATAAAGGGAAAGAACATTCTGATTAACAATCTTTTTAATGTTTAGAAAACCTTTAATTCTGAATAACTTCTCCCACCTCAATCTCCATATACCAACACTTAAACTTATATGTATAGAGCAGCCCGGTCCTCCGGGCTGCAATTAAACACCCGGACTATCAGACCTATATGACACTATAAACAATTTACAAGTATCAAGTACATTTTTTACTATATAAGAAAAGCTCTCTGTTTATAAGCTAAATGCAAGTGTTTTACATTTTGCGTATGGAAATTTGATTGAGAGAATTTGAAATTAAGAAATGTTTGAGAGTCAGGGTTATATACCAGCCTGCGACAAATATAGAAAGAACATTGCCAGTACCCCACCCCCCTTTTCACAGTATTGGAATGTTTTTTTCTTCACCGTTTTCAAATGAAGTGATCAAATTCATGTGTTATTCCTGAAATCTTACTGAGCATGAACATCCCTAAAAATACATAAATAAATATTTTATCACTTGCCGTGTTGTCGCTGCATTTTAATTCTAATACACGAGAAATGTTTAATACACAGTTCATTCTGACTTTGTTGGCAGAATATGAATTTCACAATACTAGTGTAAATGAGTTGCTGGTCATCCTAACATGTTTCCGCAATAAGTGAAATGATGAATAAAATGACATTTTGCAACTATGTCACCTTTTAGATCTTGCGAATTCCAAATGTAAAGATATTTATACTTGTATGTAAACGTGATTACGTTCAATATATGACGTTGTAGTCATAAATAACGCCATATACGCAACATATTGGAAATATAAAAGCAAACTATGAAATTATTTAGCAAAAAACAAGCGAGAAGACATACTGATTTTTTTTATCTCAATAGTTTCAATTTTACCTCATCTGGATATTTTGTAATTCCTGACTAATTCGTCTACTTGTTTAAAAAGTTATCCAACCTTTTTTCAAAGAAACTCTTTCTTCAAAATTGGCTTACAAACTTCAATTTTTCTATATATTTCAAGAGTAATGCAAAAAATAGTATTAAAAACTATACTGCGTTTACAATAATACGGCATTAAAACTACGTAGACAAATTTAATAAAAATTACAGATAAAATGCTAAAAATTCGAAGGAACATTATATCAAATTTTCAGGATATGTTTTTTCGTAAGAATTTTTAAGCAGTAAACCCGCGATCTACCTTAAAAAGGTATAACTTAAGAAATTGATTCATTCATAAAGAAGTAATTCCATGCAATATCAAAGCCTTCGTGTTGACAAGTAAGAATCTAAGTCTTTGTATGATATGCTAAATAAATTAGTAGTATCCTTGGCATCGGAAAAGGGCAAATTTCTTCACCTTGACAGATATGCACTGGAAAGCATTCTATTCTATATTTTAACTACCCTAAAACAGTAAATTACAATAGCTTCAATATAGAATCGATCATTGTATATTGACTACATATACTCTTATGTTTAAAATAGATAAACTAGGCTCTAACCTGTGTACATTTTATGAAGTAGAGGAAGAAACATTTATATATATATATATATATATATATATATATATATATATATATATATATATATATATATATATATATATATATATATATATATATATATATTCACATCCCTTTTACATTATTGTACATTGAAATTAATACTGTATGATGTGTTTTTTAAAGAATAGATAGAGAGATATAGGAGAGAGAAAAAAGATAGAGAGAGTCAAGAAAAAAGTTGAATCCATCTGTTCCACTGGGCATCAAACTTTTCCTTTCCATCTTTTTTATAAGAAATAAATTTGTGTGTTTCATAATAAAGATTCATTTGTGATATTGCAGCACATATATCAATATGTCATAAACAATATATCATTTAGTTATGTAATATCCAGCTGTACAGCAATTCCTAGGTGGTTTTATGAGGTTCTGTCATTCAGAAGACATTTTACTAAATACAGATTGTAAAACTGCCATATTTGAAGATATATGTAATAAAACGTCATCAAAGTCTTTAAATATTTTGCTTATGTCTATTAAGTAATACATTTACAGAGTTCGTTGTCAAATTCTTAGTCACTCTATCCTTGGTTTTCTAAATGACTTCAAAATTCTTTGTCATTGAAATACACCGCCAAGGAATGCAATAAAATGAATGAGTTCAACATCTCCTGGCAAAAATAGTTCTCCAAACTTCAAACTAACATTAATGAACACTGTTTTTAAATAGCTTTGCTCCCTCCTCTTTTTGTCTGCCACCAACTTTCTTTATTTTTTTTTCACTCATCCTCTCTCTTTCTTTCTCTGTAGAAATTTAAGTTGAAATGAGGATATCAGACTAGATAGTACAATGGATAGAGCACCTGACTAGTAATGCAGGGGTCCTCAGTTCATCTCGGTCCAGCAATATGTTTTTCATTATATATGTATTTATGAATTTTAACTCATTCCCCCTTTCCATACTACATCTTTTTTCTTCTCTCCCTCTCTTTCTCTCACACAACACAAACAAATAAATAATATGACAACAAGATCATGTTCATGTTTGTTTGGTAACACTTTGAACTTCAAATAAAAAGTTTTTAAAAAAATATTAATTACATATGTAATTGTCTTTTACTTGTCAAATTTCATAATATATTCTTTTTAATGAAGTTGTACCTCATGATCATGTACCACTGACGGTTAGAATGAGTGTAATAAATACATTCAAACGTACCAAAGAATGATCCTTAATTATACCCGCAATCAATTTTGGACAAATTAAATCAGGTACTTGTGTGTAATGAGGTTAAAATACCAGCAGCATCTAAATGTATGAAAATCGGATTTCAGAAAATTTTTATCATCTCAACAAAAAGAGACAAAATTAATGTTTTACTTTTGCAAGTGATAAACAAGTATGTAATCTGCTTTGAAACTGATGTGAGTAAGGCAGTGTTGTATTAATTATGTTCTGTCTTCTTTATGACTCTTTTTTGTTTCTTTCCTGAATCTTCTTTTCAATAGTTTTTCTTGTCCCTTTTTTGCTTCTCACAAACTAGAAATTTTTATACATTTTGTTAGTTACGCATTTGAACGGTTATGTTAAATCATCTTTTTAAAAAAGTATAGTCTGAAACTTTTCGCCGCATAAAGGTGATTTTCTTCTACAAAATTAGTTGTCCTTATGCATGTTATGCCCTTTCTAAGTGTATTTCAAACGTATTTGCTAAAATAAGCGTTAGCAATTTTTAAAACTTATATTTACATGTTTACACATGTACATGTATATATATATGTATTTCATAAATAGAAATGACAGTTAGTTTATTGAATAGCTAGTCATGCAGTGTAACTTTGGTTTTCCTTTTTATATTTCTAAATAATTCTGAAATGCAAAATTTCCTTTATGAAAATATATACATGTATTTCATTATTCTTCTATTTGGTGAAATAATATCATTATAAAGATGATATGTTATATTCTTACTGGTATATCTCACAAAAACACAAAAAAAAATCTAATTTGCACTTATTTTTCGATATGCTTTTCTGCGATGTCGATATGTCTATGGATCGACCTAATAAAAGAGCTATATTTGATTAATTAAAGGGAATATATTATCTTTATCATTGCAAAGTGCTGGGTTGTTAGAATTATTATAATTAGATAAATAATAGCAAAAAAATATAATACATTTTTGTTCAAACTTGCTACCATATGCATCTTTCCTCAAACCGAAACTTACTAGATTCTGTCCTGTCAAGTGTGAAGATCAAAATGGCGGAAGGCATTCCTAAAGTTAATCCCGCTGTTTACAGTTGCCCCATTTGTTTGGAAAATATTATAAGACCTAAGCGTCTGCCATGTTCTCATACTTTTTGTGAAAAATGTCTGCAGACTCTTATATCTAGGGCCTCCGTGGGGAAAGAGCAAGAAAAGTTTGACTTTGAATGTCCTTTATGTCGTCGTGTCACGGGTCGACCAGAACCAGGGATTGTTGTGGATGAATGGGCTAATCATTTTCCGACTAACATACTAGTCGATTCGTTTGTTCGTTTTATTGTCGAAAAGAGTAAGGATAAATGGTGTGCCATTTGTTTTCGAGATGACAAGGAAAGTAAGGCGGAGTCCTGGTGCAATGACTGTGCAGAGGTTATATGTGCTTCCTGTAAACATCTTCATCAAATTATTGGTTCACTTCAAAATCACAAAATCTCGGCACTTAGTTTTGAAGATAAAGATGACAAGTTTACTTTTCCGGAATTAGATGAACCCTGCCATTTGCATCAAGGTAAATATGTTGAAGTAGTTTGTTTAGATCACAAAAAGATTTGCTGCTGCTTGTGTGTTGCAACACAGCATAGACAATGTGAACATGTGGAATCTTTAAATGATGTTGCTAAAAAGATACCTAATCTAGCCGTCGAATCGAACTTAGATGTTCTCTCTAGAATATCAACTACAACAAAGGAAGTTTTGAAACATAAAGAAAAAGCAATTATTCTCCTGAATGCTCAGAAGGAAGATATCCTAAAAAATGTTTCCGAAGAAGTTTCAAATATAAAAGCTAAACTAGACGAGCTTGGGCAACAATTTCGGAAGAACTTCCTAAAAAAGCATGAAGATATTGAAGAAGAAATGAAGCAATGTGTCCTGGATATAAAGCATTACCTCTTGATAGTCAGTAATGGAAAAACACTTCTTTCTGCGGTTAAAGAAAGAGGTACTTGTACGCAAATATTCCTCTCTACAATGAAAATCATAAGAGATATGGAAGACCAGTTTCAACTATTCAAGTTCAGAAATCCTGAAGATAAAGAGTACGATTATAAACATGATCATACGACATTATTAAAACAATTTTGCGAAAATGATACAATTAATGATGTCAAAATCATAGGAAAACCGACAGGAACTCTCTGGAATTTACCATTTCATATGCCATCATTTCAGATATTTGAAAAAATGGAAAAAATACAGCCGTCGAAGATTTTTGAGAAAATGTCAAATTCTGAAACACTGAGTACAGAGAAAAAAGGCGAGTTTCAGCTATCGTGTAGTGCAGAGCAGGGTGTGTTTGTTGATAAAGAAACATTGGCCTTTGTTTCATCACAGAACACTCTTTAATTTCATAATGTTGATGGGTCTTTAAATTCATGTATTACTTCTATGGAATTCAAAGGAAACCTTTCTCTTTGGGCAGGGTCAACAAAACATATCTTATACATTGGATGCCTCTCTACAATTCAAAAATTAAAGATTAAGAAAACATGTGATACTATAACACTTATTTCTGTTGGAGAAGTCGACTTAAAGCAAGCATTTGATGTTTTTAGTGTTGATGAAGAACGGAATAGAATCACCATTGCATCACAAAGCAGTGTAGTGATCTTTGCCCTTTCCCCCGCTTTGTCAATCATTAATACTATCGCCAGACCGGAAAGCAACCCATTAATAGCAATGTCTAAAACACACGAACGGTTTGCTGCTGTTTGTGGTAAAGAGGTGATCTGTTATTCAATGACTGGGGGAAAACTTTTTCAATATAAACATACCAATATAAAGAAACCCAAGTTCCTTGCATTTGACTGTATGAATAATATTTATGTCTTGTCTTCATTGCCTCCAACTACGATATGCAATAATTTGACAGTATATTGCAAATATTGCCAATGTCGAACTAGTGTTTTAGGAAGTTCACTAAATACTTTATCGGAAGAAAGTGTTGTCTGTAGGAGTTGTAACACACGTTTACCTTTAGATAACCCTTGTTAAAATAGGGGATGCGGAAGTCTGATAAAAACTCACTTGCAAAGCGGCGAAGTTTACTTAATTTCCCGATATGGAAATAAAAGCCATTGTATTATTTCCAAGTATCCAGGTGGTCTTTTTATGTCGTTTAATCACAGTTACGACGAATTTCTGATTTCGGATGGAACGAAGTGTACAATCTATAAGTTGAGGGACACCCTTTAACCTTATTATACTCAAATAACACAAATTTAATGTATAATGTGTTTTGATTTTCACATTCTCTAATGATGTCAAGTATGAGATATAAATACAGTTTTTAATAATGTCGGAGTCTGAAACATTGTCTTGCAGAGTAACAGGCTAAGGAAATAAAGCTGCTCTTTGAAAGCTTTTTTAAATTTCATCCTTTGCTTTGCATTGACGCTAGAATGTTTTGAGGAATGGGACATTCAATATTTAATGTTGTAAGTAATGCAAATAAGTGAAATCACCAATTCCAATAGGTGATATCACTGATTCCAATAGGTGATATCACTATTCGGTTGAATTGGTGAGATCACCTTTTCGAATTGATATCAAGTATTCGAATCAGTGATATCACCTTTTCGAATAGGTGATATCACCTATTCAATTTGAATGAGTAATATCACCTATTCAAATAAGTGATATCACTGAATGGCAATAAATACTATAACAGTGCCTCATACGCTAAACAAACAAACAAATAACTAGCGTTTAAATTCGCATATGCTTTGTCATTTTCCTCTTTGAAGCTCTATCGGACAGTTGCATTAATAATTCCTTGAACTCAACTGCTCTCACTATAAACGCAGTTTATATCAGAATTCTACTGTAACCTTTGTTTTGTCAATTGCAAGTTTCGCAGTTTTGAAAAATGTATGTCTCAATCTATAAAGGCTGTTAAGAAGTACATAAAGAAACCATTGCTGAAATACACAAAAATTCTAATAATTTCAAACTTTTTACAGGCTAATTCGGAGAATTTGTGTCCCTCTCTTGGGGGGGGGGGATGTCCGGTCACATACCCCCCGGATTTGCAGAATTATAAAATGCATACATGTATACTGAAGAAAATTTTAAAAAATGCCAATATGGATATATAGATTTGATTGCTTATTCTTTCACATCTTTTAATATAAATATTTATCACACTGTCATAATGATTTAATGAGAAAGTTTGTACACGCCACACGTCATAACTTTTTCATTAATTTCATATGTTGAATACTATCATTTCGTAAATCGAAAAATTAAAAAAAAAAAAACACCGGGATCGTCCGGGATTGGACTTCTCATATGCTAAGCAAGAATCATACCTCTAGACCAACGAGGCGCTTGCAATTGCCTTTCAAGCAAAGAAGCTTTTGAACTTTTGCAATGAAATTTTATACCATAACTCCCTATGGTCTCTCTCGCCCTTTCAAAGTGTCCAGCTCAAATTTTTTTATTGTGTGAAATGTCCTGTGGCACTATTTTTAGCACAGGAGCATGTGGAGAGTTATTTCATATAATACAGGTTGTCGGCGGATTTTATATATTCTAATTACATCTATTAAAACTGCTCAGTAAAGGCTAAATTAGATACCATGTGTGGTGTAAAATTTTGACAATATCAAACGTGAATATAAACATGCATATGTGACCTGTTGCTTGCATTTAATTCGCTTGAAAGGCAAGCGTTTCGTTGGTCTAGTGGTATGATGTTTGCTTAGCATATGACAGGTCCCGGGTTCAAATCCCGGACGATCCCGTATTTTTGTCTCCCGCATTCACTGAAAGTCGGGGGATATTAATTAATTAATTTCCGGACAGACGGACGGACGGACAGACAGACCGAAATTAACATCCCCCACATTCAGTGAAAGTATGGGACCACAATTAACTACAACGAATGGACAAAATTGTATAATAACATATCTCCAAACAAAACATGGGTGCTTACATCTTTAATCAATATTTACATTTATATATAGAAAGTAGTGTGACTGATCTATTATAGCTCGAGCTCTGTATTCATTACTGCTTACGTTTTACCGATGTGTTTAATTTGATACATTTGTACTCATCACTGAACACGAACTGACAACACTGATGTTTTGATCTTGCTTTCTGGAATTTCTACTCTGCATTTTCTAGATTCTATTTTACTTTTTTTCATAAATACAGTACAATTTTTCTATTTTCCTTAAAATTCAAGGATAAATTTTACTTCGTCAAAGTAAAGGATGTATTTTTAAACGCGTCCCGAGATTCGTAATTTTTTTAAATATCAGGCAAAACAAGATTCCAAACATTTTCTTAAATAATGCAATTCTTATATTTAGCTTTTTCTTCAATGCATGGAATGTGTGTTTGTTCACTTTGAATATTTATACACTATAACAAAACATTTCATATCTTGATAAAAGTAACAGTTATCTTGATTAATTAATAATTCCATTGCAATTGTAATGATATTAAATCGTAAATACAATTGAAGCATTTACTTGTCATAGAACTTTAGGACATGTCTAGTCTTGCAAGATGTCACTAAAAATAACGTTTTATTATTTCCAAAATATTCAATAACAATTGCAATTAGAAAGAATTTTTTAGTCAAATACTATTCTGATCAAAAATAAATACAAATAAAGGTCTAGTTTATTAAAATCGAGAAATCAAAATTAATAAAACCTGTATTCGTTGTTATTTGTCCATTTAGGAGTGTCAGGAAAGGGTATTATTCTATAGAAGTATTGTTAAAAGGACCTTGAACATCGGATTTCAAGCAATAGTATTTGGATGGCAAACCTAGAAAAGGTTTGTAAAAAATAGTTTTGCAAGAAAATGGGCCTTAGAAAGACGCTCAAATTTTTTTAACATGAGTTTTCTGTAATATTTGTATCTTGACTGCATATATGTGTTAATATTACATGTAACAGTACAATTGTAAGTCATATTGTACAATACTACTGATATTAAGGAGCAAACTTTAATTAAGTTAATTAATAAGAGTTAATTAGTGGAGTCTTATTTTAAAACCCCAGAGTTCTTTATGAATTTAAACTCCATTCGGCGTATTCTGATGGTGTATTCTTCACTGACAATCAAACAAGTGTTTACCATTGCTGGTACAAAGAATATGCAGGTTTTCTTTCGTAAGTAAATAAAAGGTAGAGTAGCAAATAATTCAAAAACAACTACATTGAAGATTCCTTTTTATTTTCGCTACTATACTCAGTGATAGACGTCCGCCAGTCACACTACAGTCCACTGAATCCATTCCTGAGCATTTTTACGTGTATAAATGAATTCCAATCGTCATTTTTTATGCTTTTGTTTAATTAAAAGTTTGCTCCCTAAAAGTTAAATGTCTGTCACGACAATTAAAACAACACTTTGGAAAAAAAAGAATTGTATACATTGAAGAGAAATCCTTTGGCTTTCTTGAAGTGTGCGTTTTCTTAGTTTCTTCTCTAGGAAAAAAAATAGATTTTTTCATAGCCAATCATATACTGAATACAGCATTGTTGTATACACACAACAATGACAGAAATTGCTTCATGTAGTATATGATTTACTCTGCTCATTACTGCATGGTATTACATGGTACATGTCACAGTAGAATCGCAATACTTAAAGAAAACTAAAAAAAAAAATATGTTATCATTTAGCATGTTGAAGTAATTTTTAACTCCCCTCAATGAAGTCGGCGACGGTGTCGGCGTCTAAAGTTAAAGTTTTTGAAGTACTTCGATGTCCTACATTTCCCGGGACATGCATGGAAGATGCTTCTACTGTGTTTCATTGTACCAGTCAAGGTTTCAGATGCTGCAATGTCAACTAAGGAATGACCAGGTTATTGTTTTAGAACAGGTTAAGGGTTTTGGAGCAGGTTAAAGTTTTTGGAGTAGGTCGTTTCGTATTAACTATAAGACCTATGTTGACCAAACTTGTATGGATGATACATCTACGGATGTACAGTACCAGGCTTGCTTCGGATGCTGGATCTGACCTACATTTTCCGGATGAGTGACCAAGTTTTTGGAGCAGGTTCATTCTAATGTAACTATAAGCCCTTTGTTGACCAGATTAGCATGGGTGATACATCTAAGGATGCACACTAAAAGGCTTGCTTCAGATGCTGGATCTGACGTATATTTTATTGATGAGTGACCAGGTTAAAGTTTTTGGCGCAGGTTCATTCTAGAGTAACTATTTGCCGTACCTTGAGCAAACCTGCATGGATCATACATCTAAGGATGCACATTAAGGATTTCTTCGGTTGCTGAATTTGACCTACATTTTCGAGATGATTGACAAAGTTAAAGTTTTTGGCGCAGGCCCATTACCGAGAAACTAAAAGGCCTATCTGAACCAAACTTACATGAATGATGCACCAATGGATGAACATACTTGAACTTGCTTCAGATGAATTGTATTTTCTGGATGAGTGACTAGTTTGAAGTTTTGGGATAAGTTCATTCCCAAGTAACTGCAAGCTCCGTCATATCAAAATTGCATAAGTGTTGCATCTTGGGATGTACACTACTAGATTATTAGTTTAATGTGGGACTTTGCCTTATCCCTACTTAAAGACAACATTCGTTAAAGTGAGCTCTGTAATCTCTGATTACCATATTTTTATTCTTGTATCTAATAATAATCTAGTATAATTAGAAGCTCTCTTCACTCAAAGAACTGAAGAATGGTTTCAGGAATAAAGAACTTCGGCAGATATTCATGACACCCAACTGTGAATCTCATTATCCAAAGGGATTTTCTAAAAATCTGTTAAAATTAACAGAACCAGCTACATTTTTATTCTATACAATTGCCATATAGTGTCAAATTAAGATCACTTTGAATTTATTTTACCTCTTGTTGTTAAGTTTAATTGATCGAAACCTTTCGAGGAATTCTTTTCTTTGGAATTTGCCCGAAGATGTCCTCCAAGTGTTGATTACTCCTTCTATACTCATCTCTCTATTATGAACAGAAACCTGTTTATATAATAGTGTTGTACTTTGCATGCACTATGCCTTAATAGTAGTCAGGGTTTGACACATGATGCACTAACCGGAGCCGAATGCACTATGTGTCAAACCCTGACTACTATTAAGACATAGTGCATGCAAAGTACAACACTATTGTTATTACACTGTATTATGCTGACTGTTGTATAAAAAATTTCTCCATTTCCAATGTTTCATCACCTCTTATATTCATGTTAGTACACAATTATTATGACGTTACGTTGTGCTACATGTACGTCATAATCTTTTTCTTTTTAAAATTTTGAATGTTTCATGCATTAGGTATAATGTACAGATAGTTTCAGAGAATTTTAGTTGAGAGAAAGGGGGGGGGGGATTGCAAGAAACTATTTTAGACTTATTTTTGTTTATTTTCCCCCTCAATGTAAAATACTTGAAGCTAATTTTATATATATATTATTCTATAGTGATAACGGCGTCTGTGACGTAATCGGTAGCGCGTCGAACTGACAATCTCGGGGTTGTGAGTTCGCTATCGGATTTTCTTCAGAAAAAGAAGCCGTGCACTATTTTGGCATAGTATGCTTACGTTATATATACCCTTTGAACATTAAGCGATAATAGCTGGGTATTGCTTATATAGAGACAAACACAGGAAGCATAATAATGTGTGATATCTGTTAGACCTAAAGATAGAATCTATTTTGTATTCTTTCCATATATTAACATTTACTTAAAGTGCCAAAAATTACATTCTAAACATATGAATTATACGGAAGCCGGTTGGTGCGGGTAGAAAAAATATTTTATCTGGCGGCCGCCAGATAACTTTCTGGCGGCCGCCACATAAATAACTGGCGGCCGTCAGAAACTTATCTGGCTACCACCAAATAATTTTAAGGCGGCCGCCAGATAATTTTCTGGCGGCCGCCAGAAATTATGTGGAGGCCGCCAGATAAGTTATCTGGCGGCCGCCAGAAAATTATGTGGAGGCCGCCAGATAAGTTTCTGGCGGCCGCCAGTTATTTATCTGGCGGCCGCCAGATAATTATTTGGCGGCCGCCAGATAAAATATTTTTCTGCCTGGCACCTACTGGCTTCCGTAGAATTATATTCGTGAAATAAATGATTATAATGCCCCCTCCCCCCGTAAAAATAAAAGGTACATTTGTTTCTATGAAATGCACTTTGACCTGTATAATTTAACAATACATGCAAAATATGATAGGTAATAGAAATACTATCAATGTTAAAAATATTAATTAATCCGTCCCTATTAACATTATTTTGAAACTAGGTCTCTCTCTCTCTCTCTCTCTCACACACACACACACACACACCCTCCCTCACCCTCACACACACACACACACACACACCCTTACACACACACACACACACACATTTCTTCAAGATATGTTTTACATTACATTCAAGATTGATATATTTGACTGATGAAAATTCCTTCGTTTAGCTAAATAAGTTAAAAAACAAAGTACATGCACTTTGAAATTAATATTGACTTTTATGCTAAAGATTTTGTATACATTGGTTTACATTGAATCAATCAAACAAAAATTAATGGCAGAAGTGAAAGTTCAGTATGCTTGCCCAGTGTACAATATAGATAATCTTTGTTCTGTCGATAACGAATTATTATTTTTTACTGTTAGTGACCAGTGTTTCTTAGAATTTTTATTCATGGAAATTAGAGGAAAGACTATCTCTTATTCAAGTTATAAAAAAAAGATTCTTGAAAGAGAATTATATTTAGAAAATGAGATTTATATTTAGAACAAAATTTAACAGAAAGTGCATTAGCTACCCTTAAAATGAAACAAACAGAACTTGAAGATATACATAAGACAAGGTTAAAGGGACAGGTTATCCGTTCCCGAATGAAATGGATTGATGAAGGAGAAAAACCATCAGAATATTTCAGTAAACTCGAATCTAGAAATTATATAAGTAAACAGATACCAGATTAGAAAAAGAAAATGGATCTATTATTTCAAATCAATATGATATTCTAAATGAAATGAAACAAAATTATTTTATGAAAATCTATATAAAAAAAGAGAAGTAATAGAAAATGAAAACTATAGAGGAAAATTATCAGAATACAATGATATTCCCAAGTTGTCTTTTGAAGAATCACAAAGTATAAGGGGCTCTGGAACAAAAACAGAGGTTCTAAATTTTCTTAAACAAATGAAAAATGAAAGCCCAGGTCCAGCTGGACTCACTTGTGAATTCATTAATTGTTTTTGGATGGATATTGGCACATTCATTTCACGAGCAATCAATGATTCATACTTTAAACAAACATTTTCTGAACCAAACAAACTTGGCGTAATAACATGTATTCCAAAAACTGGTAAGCCACGGCAATTTTTTAAAAAACTGGCGGCCTATTAGCCTCTTAAATGTTGTATATAAATTAGCTTCTGGATGTATCACTGAAAGAATAAAATGGTGTTGTACATTTATTTATATATACGTTTGTGTGTATTTGTGTAATATGTGTGAAAGTACAATAAAAAATGTATACTGTGAAATCACTAATTTTCGTAGGGGGAAATTTTCGATGTTTTCATGGAATGATGATCAATACCTGAGAAATCATATACCCACGACATTTAAAATTTCAGATAAACAACCACTCCGCACTTTTTGATCAGCGAAATCAAATTCCCAAAAACCAATATTTTTCCCTCAAACCATGACATTTTTACTCGATTTGACTGATTTTATCCCTAAATTAACTCTGTCACATTTGAAATTTTCTTTTCACATCATACATGCATATTAACGTAAGAGAAAGAAATAAAAACATTGAAATATAGACACAACGCTTTTAAGTCACGGAAAACCAATTTCTTTCCGCTCGACCGCATGCAACCTGTTTCGTTATTTGTGTCAAACTACCGGAGGAATTCTAATGTTAAGTTTTAATTTAAATACAAAACAACTAAAGAACGTGTAGATAATGGTATGAGGAAAATTAAAAATCTTCACCATTTTCTACGGGTAGTTCAAGGATAATAAGGAACCATGCAAGAATTCTAAAATTTATTATCTGTCAGCATAATACACTATATATTCTCATCTGTCGATGTTAAGTGAAATCTACACAAGATTTCCTTTACTTGTACTGTGTTATCCACCATCATAAGCATTAGCTTTTAATGGGCTTTTATGGTGATGTACATTACATTATGCATCTTCACAATGTCAAGGTGTTGTGATGTTTTTCTACATAAACCCTTGACAAAAGTACCTTTTCATAAATCGGGCTATAAAGCTTTACTAATAAGAATTTCTAACTCCGTAGGCAAGTTTGTGCATTACACTGTTTATTTATATTTAATTATTTTAACTATTACAATTGATCATGAGAAAACAGCATTTTTTTTTTTAACTCAATCAAATTTTATGAAAGCGCTTTATCACAAAACGTAAAAACGTATAGGTACATGTACCTAGAATTTAAAAATCGCAACATTGAATACTGCTTGTATCCTCAATTCTCGCGAATAACGGCAAGGCATTTACTTCTCAAAGAGTTCACATTAATTAAAAAAAACTTTATTGAAGGTTATTCCATGTGTTGAATAGGTCTTTTTCTAATTCCTCTAGATTCCGAGGCTGGGGAAGCTGTCTCACTCTCCGGTCCATCTCCACCCATACATGCTCTATAGGGTTGAGGTCTGGACTGCAAGAGGGCTAACCGAAATTGTTTGTGCCTTGTCGACAATACCAAGACTCTTTGCACGGAATCCCCCACTCCTTCAGTCTGTTCTATACAGTTTGGGCAGTGAACGGCCTTCCATGCGTTCTCAATGTATGCCGTGCAGTTGCACATGCGGTAAGGTTTCTATCATAAAATTCAGTAATTCAGGCAGCGGTCCTGTAGATGTGTCATTCCACGACGTTTCGGCCATCGAGGTAGGTCCTCCACACATCCGGTTCCATTGAATTTCCGGATAAACCTTAGGATGTTTCTGTGGTCTATGTTAGAAATCTAGCGACTTGAGTATTAATTGTTTTGAATTCACATAAGCTCTGTTGGTCTTTCGGAGGGTATTTTTCAAGGCTGTAGTCAAAATAAGCAAATATATTGAAAGAAAACAAACCCCTCTTGAACTGCACCCAGCTTGGACCATGCCAATTTCTCTTGCATGTTCCTGTGCGGACAAGCACCGCTTTTGTTTTTCTCACATTGTGAACAACTAAAGGTAAAGAGATACCTTGGAACAAAAAGTTTTGAAAAATATACACACGAAAAACATATCGAACTCCCACTTCATGCTTTTCAACAAAAACAGTTAAGGTAGAGTAATTACATATTAGATCACTTTTTTTTACCATGACAGTTTAGCATTGTTAATTGTGTGCGATATTGTAAGCTACTTATAAATAATGTAATTTTTTTTTTTTTGTTTTTTTTTTAAATAATAAAAGTGGGGAGTTAAAAAAGATTGGTTAGTATACTTTTTCATTTGTTCCCGGGGGAGGACTGGAACCAATCATAAAACAGCCTTTATTGTAGGTAAATTTCGTAACCAAATATGATTTGTCTTTAAAGTGGAAAGCGCCAATATTGTAGGATTTGTGACTAGTTACCTAAATTAATATCGGAGATTACTTTTTGAAAGATCCTCCTCCATACAATCACAAAAGATGTTCTATGACTTTGAGACACTTGAAAACGACGGATTCGAAAGATATATTCTCATTGGTTGGATTGTAATAAACCATTACATCATGTGTAACCACAAGCCCAACTTTTAAATTAGCGACTTTTGTCAAGGGTTTGTAAATAGAAATGATATCACAAAACCTTGACATTGTAAAGTGGTGCTTTATTATATAGGCTCAATCTTAAAGAAAGAATTTTTTTTCGTATATGTAATTCTTCTGTATTTCTGTACCAGTTTTTTTTTTCACATATAGACAAACCAGATAATTAAAAAAAAAAACTCTTGAGTTTAATTGTAAAAATGCTCATTTCTATTCAGCATGAAAATATACCCCAAAAATATAATTTATGCTGTAAAAATCAAATAATTACAGTACCTTTACATTGTTTTTTCTTCTTCAAGAATGTAATTCTTGTAAAATTGTACGTAAATTAGATCACCAGCATGTTATTATACTAGCACTTTCTAGAGAAAGTTCGGGAATATCGTTGTTACCCTGGTCCGCCAGTCCGTCTGACACTCTTTCTACTTCCTCAAACTCCTCTTTTATTTTAAGCAGTAACCAATTATTCTTTTGGAATATGAAAGTAGGTGTCCTGTAGATGGGCACTAATGTTTCGGAATTTCCATTTTCACCCTTGGAGTCATGGGGATAGAAAATGACTCTCTTTTTTTTCTACAGAGACCTAGTTCCCAGAAGTCCTTATACATTTTACCATGTAGCAAAATCATCTTTTGCTTTTTGTTTGTTTATTGTTTAACGTCCCTCTCTCGAATTTTTCACTCATATGGAGACGCCACCACTTGCCGGCGGAGAGCTGCAAATTTTTTACCTATACTCGGCACTCAGAGCCATTGAGCAGTGAGGGATCTTTTGCGTGCAAGCATTCACTGCGACACGGGACCTCGGTTTATACGGTCTCATCCGAAGGGCCGGTATCCACGTCCAACAGTGGGATTCGAACCTGCGACGTAAAGATCAACTCCTTACTTCGCGACTCTAGAGCGAACGCTCTAATCACTGTGCCACGCGGGCGACTAAGTCATCTTTTGAAAGGTAATTGGTTTTGAAAGGTAATTGGTGAATGGTGTCCTGTAGAAATTGTTCAAGGAGGGAGTAGTTGAGGCAAATGCCTAGAAAACTTGTGAATTGGGGATAAAGGCATATTTGGTTGATCTCAAAGTTAATCGGGGTTACCTGGGAGATTTTGAAAAGTCCTCCCACTCCCTTCAAAAAACATGTTATTCATTTTCGGAAAATGTCATTTCGATGTCTAAAATTTTCAATTTCATCAAAATTGCCATGCATTGAAAAAGTTATTATCTTGTTGGACAATAAATTCATGAAGTTCAAATTCTGGGCTAATTTCTTCTTCTTTTGTTCACTAAAAGCATTCTTTCCGAAACTCCTTCTTTGAATCAGCATTTACTTCATTACAATCTTTAATTTCAGACCTGTAATGAATTTATTGTTGAAATACTAAAAGGACGGTTGGCCAAATGATCACCTGTGAATTTTATGCTCAGTTTGATACATGTATACATATTTCATGTAAAATATAGAATAGCTATTGCGGCTTTTTTGCTAACAAAGTACAATGGAGCAAGCTTACATTTAAAGACAAACACTTGCGAGCGGGTATTACTGTCTTACGACAGCATCTAGTGTCTCTGGAGTTGAACAGAATTTCAACGAATAAAATATCTCGTATCTTCATAAAGTACACATTTTTTCTACCAAAAAGGAGAGGGCGCGCATAGTCCAAAGATTGTAGAACATTTCAATTGTGTAAAACGTCTTCCAAGAAAGACGGTATACGAGGGGTGATCAAAAAGTTCGCGAACTATCTCTATATTTACAAAACCACAATTAAGATCAGTGTGAAATTTCGCACATATATTGTCATACACATGTTCTATAAATTGAAGATGTTATATAATGTTTTGCCCCGTGTTTGTGACGTTACAATGTGAACATGACGTCAATACATGTATGTAGATGACTTGTGACAAAAAATGGTTGACTCAGTAGTACCAGAGCAACGAACGGCTGGAGAGTTTAACGTATATCTTGAAAATTCCTTTGCAGTAGCCTTTAATAATTTGTACAAGGTTTATGAAGACAAAAGACTTACCAGAAGTTCAATCACTAATTGGATTGATTGTTTTAGTGAAGGCAGGGAGATGGTTAAAAATGATGTTTGTTCTGTTGTCCAGCGAAAGCAAGCCGGGGAAAAGATGTGTCCTGAGCTGAGCAATTTGTTATAAAAGATCGCAAAATTAGAATTAGAAAAATAGTTCAATATCTAAACAATAATATAATTCTTAAATCCCTAAAATATCGTTTATTTTAGACTTTAAATATATGAGGTACATGTATGATAAAAAGAAGGGGCGCCACTACCTTATCCGTATTGGATAAACGACGCTCCCGAGACCGAGAACTCGGGTTGTGATGGTCACCATGCTAATTCTGGGAAAGGATATCCTTATCCACCCATCCTATTGCCGAGATTTGGCCATTTCGGACAGATGGGCTGTTTTTTATATAAAAAATATCTTGCATGGTAAGAAACATAAAATTATAAAAGACTCGGAAAAATCTTTTAGCTTCTGTGAACAGACCGCTTCGGAGCATGTCACGTGACCGCCTGGATCACGTGATTCATGTTTGGACAGAACAATGGCAGATGCGCATTAAAATCGAGTGGGGTCTGTCAGCTAACATCCGCAACTGTACTCGGCAGTGCTGGTACCGGACATCCATGACTGTACCTGCTCGCTAATATCAAAAACGGAATGTCAGAGCAAGATTTTCCGGATTGTTCAACATATTAAACTATATGTTGTTAATTAAGTATGGATTGTTTTTTAATGAAAAATACGAAATGTGTTAATATGGAGGAAAGAAAATTTCTGATTTTAAATAAATCTACTTTTTGGAAGGCTGTAATCGCCAAAACGGTAACGATAACTAGCTTAGTGAATATATCGCGGAAAATATATGTACACTTGACTATGCCTACATTTTGTATATATATGACTGTATCCTGTGCCTGATATACAACATCTGCGACTGTACCTGTGCCGTACATACACACTACCACTGACTCAACCCGCGCTTGATTAATAACATCCACAACAAAAAATTTGGATTTTCTCCGGTTTAGATTTAGACTGAATTTAATCAAAGCGCAATTAACGGTAATCTTTATATTACCAATGACAGTGATACCGAGACAAACGATGTCAGCAGTGATAAGGGAAAGATGCAAAACTTTTACAGATTTAAATTTAAAGCTTTATGATCAGAAAACAATATGAACCAGGTCATTATTTGGGGGGGGGGGGGGGGGCTGGGGGCATGATTTCAATATCATTCGTGCTCAATAATAATGATGAATTTAAAATGAAACATACTAATATAATTATTGAAAATATACGAGTAAACAATAAACAAAGTAAAATAAAAAAAGGAAATTAAAATAATTATTGGAATTAATTTGTAATCCTTAATTTTATGTTAGAAAGTATAAGTACGTCACAATATTAATTTCACCCATTTCATTGATCACGCAAGTGGTGTCAATGAAAAACACAGGGTTTTTTTTCCCCATGAATATACATTTGTATGTCTTACGATATATACGGATGGAATGGGCAGATCCACCCGTTTTCAATGTGTTATATATAAACATCTCAAGTGCACCCCAAGAAGTAGCCTCCTATGCCCTGAAAAAGAATAGTTCCTGACAAAACACCTTCATTTATTTACAAAGTACATAACATTTACTAGGCACAGGTATCAAAGTTATAAAAATTGGCTTGAAGAACCCCCCCCCCCTCCCCCAAAAAAAATTCACAAAAGAAATAAAAATTAATTTTATATGCATGGAACAATTAATATCTTGACTGGTCGATAACCGTGGTGTGATACCTGAAATATGCAGGGTATGGTATTAAAATAATTGATCATATTAAAGGAAATTAATGCTAAAATTATCGATTACATCCGAAGAAAATATTTGTATCAGTAAATATTTTTATTAGATCCACCTCTCTAAGATTCTGCTGTACTGTCCAGACAACTCTAGAAATTTTACATCATGACTGTACCGGTGTCTGATTGACAACATCCACGACTGTACCTGTCCAGTACACACACTTTATTCTACATCCATGACTGTACCCGTGCCCTATAAACAATATCCATGACTGTACCTGTGCCTTATAAACAACATCCCTGACTGTACCTGTTCCTTATAAACAACATCCATGACTGTACCTGTGCCTTATAAACAACATCCACGACTTTACCTGTCCAGCACACACACTTTATTCTACATCCATGACTGCACCTGTGCCTTATAAACAACATCCACGACTTTACCTGTCCAGTATACACACTTTATTCTACATCCATGACTGTACCTGTGTCTTATAAACAGCATCGACGACTGTACCTGTGCAGTACACATACTGATCAGAATTAATATCCAACACTGTACTTGTGCCCTATAAACAACATCCCTGACTGTACCTGTGCGGTATACACATCTAACTCTACATCCATGACTGTACCTGTGCCTTATAAACAACATCCACGACTGTACCTGTGCAGATATACATACTTTATTCTACATCCCTGACTGTACCTGTGCCTTATAAACAACATCCACGACTGTACCTGTCCAGTACACACACTTTATTCTACATCCAACACTGTACTTGTGCCCTATAAACAACATCCCTGACTGTACCTGTGCAGTATACACATCTAACTCTACATCCCTGACTGTACCTGTGCCTTATAAACAATATCCACAACTGTACTTGTCCAGTACACACACTTTATTCTACATCCATGACTGTACCTGTGTCTTATAAACAACATCGACGACTGTACCTGTGCAGTATACACATCTTACTCTACATCCCTGACTGCACCTGTGCCTTATAAACAACATCCACGACTGTACCTGTGCAGATATACATACTTTATTCTACATCCATGACTGTACCTGTGCCTTATAAACAACATCCACGACAGTACCTGTCCAGTACACACACTTTATTCTACATCCCTGACTGTACATGTTCCTTATAAACGACATCCACAACTGTACTTGTCCAATACACACACTTTATTCTACATCCCTGACTGCACCTGTGCCTTATCAACAACATCCACGACTGTACCTGTGCATAAATACATACTTTATTCTACATCCATGACTGTACCCGTACCTTATAAACAACATCCACGACAGTACCTGTCCAGTACACACACTTTATTCTACATCCATGACTGTACTTGTGCCTTATAAACAACATCCACGACTGTACCTGTGCAGTATACACATCTTACTCTTCATCCATGACTGTACCTGTTCCTTATAAACAACATTCACGACAGTACCTGTCCAGTACACACACTTTATTCTACATCCATGACTGTACCTGTGCCTTATAAACAACATCCACGACTGTACCTGTCCAATACACACAATTTTTTCTACATCCCTGACTGTACATGTGCCTTATAAACAACATCCACGACAGTACCTGTCCAGTACACACACTTTATTCTACATGTACATCCATGACTGTACCTGTGCCTTATAAACAACATCCACAACTGTACCTGTGTATGACACACACTACATCTATGACTGTATCTATGAATTATAATCAAGATTTATACACAATAAACTTCTCAGGGTTTAAGAGGTACGTATTGTATACTGTATTTGGACCATCCTACCATAAAAAACAACAATATTCAACAAAGAAAGACCTACTGAAAATAATTATTGCAGTACATGTAATACTACATGTATCTACACTTCACAATTCAATCTTTAAATGGCATTCAAAAAAATTAAGAAATAAGCCAATGATGAAACATGACATAAACAGGAGGGTAAAAATGAGGAAAAAGTTGGATTTTTTTTTTCATGTGCTTAAGAGCCCTCTATACACTGCACACTAAAGAGTTCTAATTTTGTGGTACATTTATGCAAATAGAGTAATTAATCTGCCCTTTCATCAAGAACAAGCATTCTGAGAGTATTGCATTAGCAATACTAGTCCCCTACCGGCAAGTGTAATCTGGTTCCCGTTAAAAATTGAAAATGCCACAATTCCGTCAAAAATCAATGAAGCGGAACGAAATGCAAACTTCTTCTATAACTCATCATGGTAAAGTCACATACCAAAAATCAGCTCAATATCTGCAAGCGTTTAGAAAAAAATTGCGGAAAACCCTGAAAAAATGAAAAGGTCGTAATTCCGTCAAAAAGCACTGAAGCGTAACGAAATGCAAACTTGATCTGTAACTCATCAAGATACACTCACGTGCCGAAAATCAGCTCAATATCTGAAAGCGTTTAGAAAAAAGTGCGGAAAAACAAGTGGGACAGACTGACAGACAGACAGACCGACAGACGGACGGACAGACTCAGAGGAAACCTATCGTCCCCTCCGGTTTCTATAAACAACTAATAAAATAAATTGAAACCAGAGGGGACGATAGGTTTCCTCTGAGTCTGTCCGTCCGTCTGTCTGTCCGCCTAGCTGTCCCTCTGTCACTCTGTCCCACTTGGTTTTCCGCACTTTTTTCTAAACGCTTGCAGATAAGTTGATTTTGGTATGTTAGTGTGTATTGATGAGTTACAGATCAAGTTTTTAATTTCGTTCCGCTTCATTGATTTTTGAGGAAATTACAACCTTTTTAAGTTTTAAGGGTTTTCCCACCCTTTTTTTAAAAAACGTTTGGAGATATTGAGTTGATGTTTGGTATGTGAGTGTATCTTGTTGAGTTACAGATCAAGTTTGCATTATGTTCCGCTTCAATGAATTTTTGACAGAATTACAGCATTTTGAATTTTTAATGGGAACCAGATTACACTTGCCGGTAGGGGACTAGTATTGCTAATGCAGAAGGCTTGTCTCAGTAGCTTTAATACGCATGCTTGAATAAACCATGTGATAGCAAGAATGTTAGTAAAATTCAGCCACCTATCGCAGAGTTAATTTAGAAAGTTAACATATTGGAATGATTTTTTCATATTTATATACCGAATATTTATGAGAATTTTATCAAAAAACGTAACTTATTTGGGAAAACAAAGAGAGATAAGTCTATAATTTTGGTAAAACTTCATCTCTATAGAAATCAACGGCAAATATTTTTATCCCCCCCCCCACCCCCCTCACTGAAACAAAAATTCCTTTTTCAAGTATTATGAATTGTTATTTCACAAATTCAAATTTATACCAATTGTTTGTTGTTTCAGGGGAGTGAGTTATTTGGGGGGGGGGGGGGATGAGGGTGTAGAACATATGTTTACAGACTAAAAGCAGCAAAAATAGTCATTTTATTGCCAATGAATCTAATATGTCAGTTGACTTTTACATAAGTTAAACATACGGAGAGATTTGATGGTTATTTCTCCATTTCCATGAGTATTTGAAAATCTGGTTCACTCGTTATGTTTAAAGCCCGATTTCAATTTATAGAATTGTCTAACCCTTCCCCCTCTTTATGAGAAGAGTTTTAAATGAGCAGTTAACTTTTTGACACTGGTTTTAAGATAATTAATCCATTACTTATAAACTCTTCTACAATAATGATAAAACTTGGCAGAAGTTGTGAAGTATATCGTTGTGAAGTATATCGAAAGAAGGAGTACTTCCTCTTAAAAACAGAAGTCTAAATCCCACGCTTTCTTGCAGGCATATGATTCAATTTTTTTGACGGGGTGGAGGTTGCATTGGGGGTGGGGGTTCGGGTCACAAACGAAAAAGAACAAACTTTAAATATAGCCTTGAATAACTTTTCTTGAATGTTGTTAATAAAGCAAAGATGCAGTCATGGAAGTAGAATAATGTGTGTGTACTGGACAGGTACAGTCGTGGATGTTGTTTATAAGGCACAGGTACAGTCAGGGATGTAGAATAAAGTATGTATATATACACAGGTACAGTCGTGGATGTTGTTTATAAGGCACAGGTACAGTCATGGATGTAGAATAAAGTGTGTGTACTGGACAGGTACACTCAGGGATGTTGTTTATAAGGCACAGGTACAGTCAGGGATGTAGAATGAAGTGTGTGTACTGGACAGGTACAGTCGTGGATGTTTATAAGGCACAGGTACAGTCATGGATGTAGAGTAAGATGTGTATACTGCAGAGGTACAGTCGTGGATGTTGTTTATAAGGCACAGGTACAGTCAGGGATGTAGAGTAAGATGTGTATACTGCACAGGTACAGTAAGGGATTTTGTTTATAAGGCACAGGTACAGTCATGGATGTAGAGTTAGATGTGTATACTGCACAGGTACAGTCAGGGATGTTGTTTATAGGGCACAGGTACAGTCATGGATGTAGAATAAAGTATGTGTACTGCACAGGTACAGTCGTGGATGTTATTTATATGGCACAGGTACAGTCATGGATGTAGAATAAAGAGTGTGTACTGGACAGGTAAAGTCGTGGATGTTGTTTATAGGGCACAGGTACAGTCATGGATGTAGAATAACGTGTGTGTACTGGACAGGTACAGTCATGGATGTTGTTTATAAGGCACAGGTACAGTCGTGGATGTTGTTTATAAGGCACAGGTACAGTCATGGATGTTGTTTATAAGGCACAGGTACAGTCGTGGATGTTGTTTATAAGGCACAGGTACAGTCATGGATGTTGTTTATAAGCACTGGTACAGTCATGGATGTAGAATAAAGTGTATGTACTGCACAGGTACAGTCGTGGATGTTGTCAATCAGACAACGGTACAGTCATGGTGTAAAGTTTCTAGAGTTGTCTGGACAGTACAGCAGAATCTTAGAGAGGTGGATCTAATAAAAATATTTACTGATACAAATATTTTCTTCGGATGTTATCGATAATTATAGCATTAATCTCCTTTAATATGATCAATTATTTTAATACCATACCCTACATATTTCAGGTATCACACCACGGTTATCGACCAGTCAAGATGTTAATTGTTTCATGCATATAAAATTAATTTTTATTTCTTTTGAGAATTTATTTATTTATTTATTTTTTATTTTATTTTTTTTTTTTTTGGGGGGGGGGGGGGTCTTCCAGCCTATTTTTACAACTTCGATGCCTGTGCCGAGTAAATTTTATGTACTTTATAAATAAATAAAGATTTTTTTGTCAGGAACTATTCTTTTTCAGGGCATAGTAGGCTACTTCTTGGGGTACACTTGAGATGTTTATATATAACACATTGAAAACGGGTGGATCAGCCCATTCCACCCGTATATATCGTAAGACATACAAATGTATATTTATGGGGGAAAAAACCCTGTGTTTTTCATTGACACCACTTGCGTGATCAATGAAATTGGTGAAATTAATAATATTGTGACGCACTTATACTTTCTAACATAAAATTAAGGATTACAAATTAATTCCAATATTTATTAAGGTCTTCCGTTTCCAACGGAAGACCTTCTACTGATTGTACTGATTAAGATTATTCTTTTTTTTTTTTCCTAGACGCCAACTTTGAAGCTTTATATCTTCCTCATTTCTGAACGGATTTTGTTCAAATTTTCAGAGCTTTTAGACTTTACAAAACACTCTCAGAATACTGTAATACAATTCGGAAATTACCTTCTGGTCACGAGTTATTCCCCTTTGATTGAAATTTTTATGCCTCTGGTTTCCAGACAAAGGCTCGGAAATTGTAATAATTGGAGCACAATACCATTTGAAATTGAAAAGAAGAAGCATTGAAGTTGTGCACATCGGTTTTTCTTTCTTGATTTTTGCATTAAAAATGGCGCTAGAGAGGGGTCAAAAGTTAGAACGCGGAAAACAGCAAAAAATTTGACATATTTTCCTTTATATCTTGAAAACTCGAAATATTTTGTTAAGACATGTAGAACAAAAGTTGTGCATAATTGCAAGGGCTTTCATATTATACTATTTAAAAGGGGCTGGCCCCTATGATTAGGGATCTTGGGCCCTTAAAAGTTTTTGCTTTATAACTCAAAAACGGTAAATATTTCGATCTGGATCTTGGGAACAAAATTGTTCTTTTACACCTTTTTGATCTAATGAAAATGTTGTTTTGTTCGAGTATACCATGGGTATTGCGTAATACGTATTAGAAAGCAGGCCAGGTAAACAGGTAACGTTTTTCATTCAGCAAGAAAATCAGACCTCTTCATGTGTATAACTTAAACAGACTTGCTATCAATAATATACCCTGCGGTATTTAATGTTAATTTTCCTTTTAATAAGGTTTAAAACGTGGTTTATGGTTCACTATTAAAGTATTTATTACAACTAGTCTTTCTTTTCTTCTTTTTTAAATTAGGTTAATAGTGTTCAAAAGCGGAGAATATTAAATCTATCTTTCTACGTTTATTATTACAACAAACTTTGTAAGTGATTCTAAACTGTATGCATTGAATAATTCACGATCATTAGCTGTATGCATATTACGGTCTCCATGTTCAGCTCGATGTTTAGTTATGTAACCCAACGCGCGAATCCCACGCTGTTGATCGAGGTCACCAGTGTACTAGCCACCTGTGGCCATAAACAAAGCTAGTATTTGTGATCGCGTATAATGTCAATTTTGTACAAAGAGCTATTAATTAATGGAAAGTTATGTTTTTAATTATATCGAATCAGTAAGATTACTTTTCCGATCTTTTATAATCTTAATTCCAAACATTGGTGCATAAAAATCATTTTGAATTTTAATCGCTGTTTTTGTCTGTTCACGCAACAATACATTTAAAAAAAAGTATTGCTCTATCCCGTGTTGTTGTATTTTAATTCATCTGCAATTGTAATTGAATGGGGGCTTCGGTAAATGATTGTAATTACTACGCATGCTACGCACATAATATTTTTACCATCACTCTTGTGAATGTCCATTTATTATTTATAGAATTAAATAAACATTAACATAAATAAAAATTCCTTCAAATATACATGTACTATAATTCAAGTCTTTGTAATATAGCAAACAGTTTCATCCATCTCTGCCGCTTTGTGTCTTTACGTGTTGTAGTCCAGTCCTCGTTTACATACACGTGGCCACAGAGAGCCGCGGGCACCTCGATGTTGAAATACATTGTTGCTCTACACCGCACAAACAACTAACGTGTACATGCAGTGTAGTAATCGGCAAAGATTGTTTGAAAAATATAAACTCGCATGTGTTCGCTACGAAGCATTCATTTTAAAATTTTATTTACATGTAGATACCTTATAAGAACAAAATAAAGTAAATGTATAACACCTAGAACAATGTTTAAAAATTAAAATACAAATATCGTGTGCTCGGAAGGGAAGATGGCTTGAAAGGGTGTGTCTGTGAATGCTTAGATCTAGCAACACACTTCGCAAAGTTAAGCATACTTGTGTCCAAATCCTTTAAAAGTGGGGGCAATCCCCAATCCTCGCACTCTTCCTTTTTGAATCTAAAAATATATACCATACTGAGAGTTGTATATAGAGCGGGAATGTTATTTTATTAGTCCTTAAAGGCACAACTTAAAAAATGACTTATAAATTTTTTTTTAGATAAGATTGTTTCGCGATACAGCTGTGATAAATCTCAGGAACTTCTAAAGTTATAACTTAGGCATATCTTAAGATAACTTAGGAAACGTTTTTGAAACAGGCATGTCAAACATTCAGTCAGATCTATTACGACGTCCATATTACCATATAAGAGAATGAAATTTTGTTTTGTATATAAAGTGGTTATTACAAATATGCGTGTTACAAAAATGTATGTTGAAATCTTCAAAAGCTATCGAATTATTTGCATACGTGTACTCGTACATATGAACATTGATCAACACTGATCAAGTGTATACCGGGACCCGGGATAGTCTTATTATAGCTCTTGCTTTGTCAAATCATTACTTTCATACCCCTTGCATTTAAGAAAAACAATGTTATAAAAAAATAAAAATCTGACATATAACAAGTATACATGTAGCGTGTGCAATTTATTTGGCTAGGGGCATGTACACACGTGGTTCGAAACTGTAGGGGGCTAAAAATGCGGCCATAACTAGTATATTTTTGAGGTGTTATAAAAAACAAATAATACTCACAAAAGCTTATAAAATTGCCGTTCTATCGATACCTTATATGCCATGTTTCATCCACCAACAACGCCACGACATCGATGAGAAATACGTTTCTACACGGGCATTTTCTTCGAAAAGGATAGGAAGTTAATTAATTAAAATAATTAATTCTTTTAGTTAACGCATTATGTTTACCTCTTTATTTGTTGTATGCAATAAGTATAGACCTTACTAATAATGACTGTTTGGTTGTCACACCTGTGCATGTGTCGTGCGAGGTACAGCGGTAAGGTAAATTACCGAGAGTCGCGATGTGCGGGGTGATTCGGAATACCCTAAATGACTGTGGTCCATTGAAATTCTACTAGTAAATCAACCTCTAATCTAACATGGGCCCACATACTACGACTAAATTCGTTTCATGAATGAACTGGTTCTTAACAAATATATGTACAGTATACAATATCTTTTCTTTACATCTGTTTGTGTATTATTTTCAACCACAATCTGCAGTACATGTATAATTACACGAAATCCATGCACAACGGCGCTACACCTGTCAATCAAAATCACTCGATATTGTGAACTCAGTCTGGTGTTACGGCAGTATTTCCGAAGTGATTCAAAATATTCTATCGGCTAATTCTAATTTTTTGCGTTGAATAATAATATTTTGGAACAAAGTTGGAATTAAGGCTGGAGCTGCATGCTGTGAATTTATCACACCTGCAGTCTGCAGTCGTCCCTTCTTACATGTATATGAAGCATCTGTTGAGTAATGAATCAGAGAGCATAATATGCGGAACAAGTTTGATTGAGATTTTTACTTTTCCTTTAAGATAAAATGATTAATAACATAATTTATGCATCTAATAGATACATATAAATGTACATGTATAGCTTTTTAAAAACAAGAATCTGTAATTGAAAATGTGAAAGTGAAGAGTTTAGGTAATAGTTCTTAACCAAAATTTAATGACAGTTCATTCCTTCCTAGTCTCTATATAACTTTTAATTACGGCCGTGCCCTCTCCCCTTCAAAAGATGTCTAATACATGCTTTTAAGTTCTGTTTATGTATCAAGAAATTTCCACAGGTACTTGTGGACAGGATCCCCCCCCCCCAAATTCAACCCCAATGTTTGTTGGACATTTTTTTCCACAAATTATATTTATTACATTTATTCATCATGTGTACCATAGGAAAAAATCGAGTACAAGTACCTGTGGAAAATTCTATTTGCCCCCCCCCCAAAAAAAAACTGAAATTGTTTTCTACGGGCTTGACAACAGGTACTTGTGGACAGACCCCCCCCCCCCCACGATATTCAACCCCGGGGCTTGTTGGACATTTTTTCCACAAATTATATTTATTGCACTTACTCATCGTGTGTACCATATGAAAAAATCGTGAAAACCCCAAAATAATCGTTCCACACAAAAAATGCCTCACTATGTATAGTTAAAACATTAATTTTTCATATTTCTTGATGAAATTAACATTAATAAAATCAACACAAAATTAATACCGAATTACATATCACTTGAATTTATCATAAAGCAGAAAATCTGTTCTGCGGGCTTCAAGGCCAGCCCAGGAACCTAAAGATGTCCTCATTTTCCAAGTCCAGTACAGAACGTAAATTAAATGAAATAAATCACACGATCACTGGAAAGAACTCAAAGAAAGAAGACTCTTGAGGAAAAGATATTTTGATTCGAATTATAGACTGAAATAAACCGATATTCTCTTTTTGCCACTAGTACTCTTTCCTGGTGCCCTGGGACTCTGAATGTAGGATCAGTATTTTTCTCACAGGTCCGTTGTACGGATTGTACGGGGGGGGGGGCAGACCTTCTGAAAATAGTCTTTTGTTGTAGTTTTAATATGTAAATTTTGATTTAGTTGCTGCTTGCACCCTCCCCACTCTTTGTTTCTCTACGGTCATACATAGGCGAATCCCAGCAAAAATGTAATGACCCCCCCCCCCCCCCTCCAACACACACTTTTTTTTAAAATGTGTATTGCGATAGGACTTAAAATTGAAAAACATTTTCTGTATATCTATACATCGAAAAATATAAAACAATTTTTTTTTAGATTTCCTTTTTAAAACAACATAGATAATTATGCATAGCTAATTAAATACTGAATTAAATATTTATCTTTGCAGACAATATGCTCTGCGTTATGGAACATGATGTGAAAGCGTATCGTAATGCACCTTGTAATCCTTTGGATTTTCAGATTTAAGGCCAATGCGAAAACCCAAAGACGCCGACATTTTATTATGCTACTGTAATCGAAGATCCGGGGGGCATACAGTTTTTGTCCTGTCCACCTGTCTATTTGTCTGTTAGACTGTGTTAGCCTCTTTGTCCGCAAAAACTTTAACTATGCCCATAAAATTTGATTGGTTGGAACTACTGCTTTCATATTTCTTATGTGTATTCCTAGTAACAAGGACTTCCTTCAGGTACCAACATATTTGACCTCTTGACCTTGAACTTGGAGTTTGATCCTCTTTCGCAAAATTTTACCAAACTATAACCTTGGCCAAAACTTTTGAACAGTTGGTGCTATGGCTTTTATACTTCACATCTGTATCCCTTGTGATAAGTCTCCTCCTTGGGTATAAATATGTTTGACCATTTGACCTTGACTTGAAGTTTGACCAACTTTTAAACAACTTTAGCCTTGACAATAACTTTTGAATGACTAGTACTAGGGCTTTTATATTACATAGGTAATTTTCTTGTGACAAGGCCTGTCATTGTATACCTTTAATTTTGACCATTTTACCTTGACCTTTGAGTATGTCCTACTTTTGAAAAACTTTAACCTTGGTTTTAACTTTTGAACAGTTGGTGCTAAGGCTTTTTTAATACCACATGTGTATTCCTTGTAACAATTAAGACCTTCCCTCATGTACAAACAATTATGATCCCTTGACCTTGGAGTTCGACCTTTTAAAGAAATTAACCTTGGCCATAACTTTTAAACTGTTGCTGCTGTGGCTTTCATACTAGTATATATTTCACAGTAAATTCTTTGTTCAAGACCTTAATTTGGGTAATAACATTTTTTTTTATCTTTTGATCTTGACCATGGAGTTTGACTTGCATTTGAGAAACTTTTAACTTTTGCCATAAGATGCCATATGGGGGCATCAGTGTTTCAAAAATCACACGTTGTTCAGTATCCAAATCGGGCATAAAACATTTACAATGATCCTTTAAAGCAATGAGTTGAACCTAATAAATTACGACTATAGAAATTATTATAATTTATTTCGATGTATGGTCTAAAAAAACGTTTATTATACCTCTGTGAAAACTAGCTTACAAGTGAAAAATCACTAGTAAAATAGAATTTGATTGGCCGAGAAAATCACGTGTCAATCATGTTTGCCCTGCAACAAAACGTCGTGTTTCACGATTGTGACGTCACAATTAAACGAGTGAGGAGTTAGATCGTTTATAGCGACGCTGCTAACTTCGTTCGCGCGGTAACAACAACTAAAAATTCATCCCAAAAAATCACCTTAATTAATGGAATTGCATACAGATAGCAGATTAAACGTTCTTTGTTAAAATGTTTGCACTTTTCAAAATTCGTTTATGGAAATACAGCTAATATACGTCATGAGACGTCACAGTCTAGACGTTCCAAATGTCTCGTGCTGTTTGAAGAGGCGGATCTTAAAATTAAGTGAACAATGCACTCGCCCAGCGGTCGCACCGTCAACATATTATCGTTGATTGATTGTGTCGATTTAAATGTGTAAAAATGTAATGGTGTTTGAATGTTACTGGTGTGATCACACAAACTTGTCACGTAGGATTTTTTTTTAATGAAACGAGGCTATTGGTGTACCTGTAACTTACATATCTTTCATATCGTTCTCATCAAATGCATGTTTGCTTTATTCATTGGATCTCCTTTGTAATTCCAGCATTTTGGTTAATTCGGTATTATAAACAATTTATTGCATAATAGTGAGGGAGACATAAAGATTTCTTCGCAAATGAAAAATCATATTTCTCTCGGGCGTTGCCTTCGGGGAGTATGATTTTTCATGGGCGAAGAAATCTTCATGTTGCCCTCGGGGAATATGATTTTTTATGGGCGAAGAAATCTTCATGTCTCCCTCACTATCATGCAATAAATGCAAACTGTGAACTTGTCAAGTCCGAAACACACAAAAGGGTATCGCTGATATCATACAGAGTGTATCATTGCCTTGGTCAGGCCCATAGGAAGCAAATTCAGGGGGGTTTTTTGAGGGGGGGGGGGCACATCCATACATTTTCAGTTGACAGTTGAGGGGGCACTACTACCATAAATTTCCTGACAAGCAAAAAAAAAAAGGTCACCAACTACCAAAAATTCCTTGACAAGAAAAAAAAGGTTATCAGACGTTTTTATTGAGGTGGCACAAGCTATAGTATCTATGTCTACTATAGTAATCTATATATCGGCAAAATTATTGGGGGGCACGCCCCCCCTCCCTCGGTTCCTACGGCCATGTTGATTAAATTTAGGGTCACTAAGGAAAGGATGTTTTGACTGGATGAATGGTCTGAAAGAACATGTGTTAACTTGTCGAGTCGGTAACACATAGATGGGGTTTGCTTATAACCAGAGTGTGTCATGGTTTGATGCAAGGTCATTTGAACGAGTTCAAGGTCATCAACGGAGAAACAACATTACTTAACTGTCTTTCTACTGGCGAGACATTGCAAGTTGATACCCCTTACAAGATTGCTTATAACCTTAGAATGTGGCATGACCTTGACTCAAGGTCACTTCTTCCTGTTCGCAGCTCCAACGGAAGACCTACTCGTTGCTTTGCAACGAGCTCTGCTCTAGTTTAAATTTCCTTTTTTATTTTACTTTGTTTATTGTTTACTCATATATTTTCTATAATTATACAAGCATGTTTCATTTTAAATTCATCATTATTATTGAGCACGAATGATATTGAAATCATGCCCCCAGCCCCCCCCCCCCCCCCTCCCCCCCGCAAAAAAAAAATAAAATTAAAGACCTGGCTCATATTGTACTCTGAACATAAAGCTTTAAACTTAAATCTGTAAAAGTTTTGGATCCTTCCCTAATCACTGCTGACATCGTTTGTCTCGGTATCACTGTCATGGGTAATATAAAGATTTATTTAGCGTTAATTGCGCTTTGATTGAATTCAGTCTAAATCTAAATCGGAGAAAATCCACAGAATTTTTTGTTGTGGATGTTATTAATCAAGCGCGGGTTGAGTCAGTGGTAGTGTGTATGTACGGCACAGGTACAGTCACAGATGTTGTATATCAGGCACAGGATACAGTCATAGATATACAAAATGTACGCTGTAGTAAATGTTACTTTTTAGAGATTATAGCGATCCATACAATGGATTTAGGCAAAGTCAAGCTTACATATATTTTCCGCGATATATTCACTAAGCTAGTTATCGTTACCGTTTTGGCGATTACAGCCTTCCATAAAGTAGATTTATTTAAAATCAGAAATTTTCTTTCCTCCTTATTAACACATTTCGTATTTTTCATTAAAAAACAATCCATACTTAATTAACAACATATAGTTTAATACGTTGAACAATCCGGAAAATCTGGCATTCCGGAAAATCTGGCATTCCGTTTTTGATATTAGTGAGCAGGTACAGTCATGGATGTCCGGTACCAGCATTGCCGAGTACAGTTGCGGATGATAGCTGACAGCCACTGTTGTTAAAATCGGAGGGGACTACTTTAAAAAAAATAATTAACACTGAAACCTCATTTTATTCCTTTTAAGGAAGTAATTCAGTTAGTTTGCGAACTTTTTGATCACCCCTCGTGATCATTTTCAGGTATGAACCCAATATTGGCCACAGAAAAGGAATATAAAATATTTTGAATAAACGTTTACTGTAGGTAAATTATTTCAATTATACATCTCATATTTGCATTTTTAATGTATAATATAATATTGTACAATTATTGCTGGTTTTTGAGGTCAATATGATGATTTAGACACCTGAGGAGTATAATATTCACCGAGCCAAAAGGGCGAGGTGAATATTGCTTGTCGATGGTGGCTAAATCATCCCAACTCAAAATTTTTATTGGGTGGGATGTTAAGGCCCGTAAACGAGGGAAGGGGGACTTTCATTGATAATTTCTATCCTTAAAATTTAAATTAAAACTTTACATGCTCTAAAAAGGTGGGGAGAGGGGTAAGCCTCCTGCAACTCCCCAGCCCCACACCCACCCCTCACCCAAGAACCTATGTGCCTTAATATTATGTTCATAATGAGTGGAAGTCAGGTGCAAGTGAAATAACTTTCCAAAACTAGTTGTATCAATTTGGAATTTCCCGATATATTTTTAGTCTAATGTGGAGGAAGACAAATCATTATTTTCACCTGGAAGGTCACGTGCAGGTGAATACAACGTAGTATTTTCTTGGTATTTTTTCTACATTGGTGGATCAAGGCCAATTAGAGAGAAAAGAATTAATCAATCATATAATAAATTTTGTTTTTTAGGTAAATATCTTCTTTGTATACATGGACAAGTCATGGTAGCCTTTCGCTTCTCGATCAGGAGGACTGGGTTCGATTTTCTTTCACCTAAGACATAAACATAGGTAGTGAATGTTCCTTCACCAAGCAACCGGCATTAGAAGTGAAAATCACGGGTCTTTCGGATGAGATCTTTAAAACCGAGGTCTCATGTCACGGTAGATGTCACAAATACGAACCTTCATTGCTCAATGGCATGAAGTACCGAGTATAGGTCTAAATTTGAAGCCCTTCACTGGCATATGGTGACGTCTCTATATGAGTGAAAAATTCTCGAAGGGGGACGTTAAACAACATACAATCATTTAATCAATCTTTGTATACAATAAAGGATGTTTTCGAAATTTCAAAAGAATTGACCTTTATGAGAAAAAATTTCCCAGGAAAAGTCATATTTCAAAATCATTGTTTCTTTTTTTTTCCGTCTAAAGAGCTAAACTCACTTTATGCATAAAATGGCCAAGTCCATATACTAATGAATTGATGTTATTAAATCTATATGTTCCTATGTTTCATTTCAATCACCAATATTCAGTAGATAGTAAGTGTTATCGTTTTCTTTAACAAGTTTAAGTTTCCTCTGAGAGTCAAGGTATTAAAAACAGGCTTTGTTTTTTTTTATTATTATTATTTTGCAGAAAACTGGTATTTTGAGTACCTTTAAGCTCAACATAGAATTAAAATATGAACATGCCCCTATATATCATTATGTAATTTCACATTTTTGAATCAGAAAGTTGGACTCTTCGCAAAATGTTGAAAAAAAAAATTAAAACATATGGCCATTTTTTAAGACATTTTTAAGATTTGGGAATAATGACGCAAAATACAAAAACTAGCGTGAGAATTTTCAACATATTGAAATACTATATGTATTTTTTTCTTGGAAAGTGCGTTGAAAACTTCGACATTCAATATGAATGGGGAGGTCAAAAGGTTAAAGAAATGATTTTATTTTGTCATCTCAAACGTTCAACGTCGTACAAGGGCAACGTCATACATGTAGACGAGAATCAAAATTCACGCTCATGTTGAACAATCACCTGTGATCCCTCAATTTAGTTTTACAAATGGGTGTGTGTCATTAAACAGGTATAATATATTCAAAAAACCAATATTTTATCAAACTACTGTAACGACACCTGATAAGCGCACTGGTGTATAATAAAAACTAATTTCTTTCTCTCTACTTCCAAATTAAAGGTGAAAGTGAAATAAAGAAAAGTCTTGTACATTTAACAAATAAATGGTTTATTCTGAACACATATTTTATTTCTATGAAACAATTATTCCAATTAAATCCTTAAAACCTAAGTATTCTGTACTTGTTATTGTATTGAGACTGGTAGATTTAACCAGTAATTGAAATAACAGCGGATAAAATATCCTTAAAATAATTCTAATAATTTCAGACCGATATATCACGGTAAACAGCTCAGCAGTTAGTTGTACATAAACTTATTTATAACAAATCATGACCAACTCCATCCCAAATATTCTAAAGTCTTTCTCCCAAAGTAAATGTAATAAAATTAACAAACTAAAATAACGCACCTTTCTACAACCCTAAATCAGTCAAAATCACTGCTGTCTGCTACAACTCGTGTTTATATACGTAGTAAAATGACATCATGAAACGCGACCAATCAGTAACGTCGCGTAAATTACAACAACCAATGAAAAACATGACGGGATGCTCTAGTTCCCGAAACAAATTCTCACGCTTACGAGAAAGTAATAAAAATAAAAGAAACATTTATTTTCTAGCCTAACTATTTCCAGAATCATTAAATATCTATACAAGCATTAACAATAAATTATAATTGAAATATAGCGCTCGCTAAAAATAGGTACCACGAGGTCTTAACAATAAAGTAAAACAAGTATAAACAGTGGAACTCAGGTAATTATGCATGTATAAAACCAGCCTTTACTTAGTGGGCAAATTATTTTACACAACACTTATACTTTAACGACAAAGCGATCAAAATACGCATCATAAAACAAACAGCGCAAATCAAACTTTAGGGAGTGATGTCAAAAGCGTAAATTATGTACAAGTACATACGAGTATGAGTATCAACAATAAATACATATGTAGCCACAACTGGGACAGCACTGACTGGCATATCTGCTGAAGTTCCACTGGGAGGGAGACTGGAGGGCAGAATTGGACGTGGAGCAACAGGGGTAGATGGTACAACCTGAACCTGTGCCATGGCTGAAACTCGTCGCTTCCTCTCCCAGTGGGCTGCAAAATCCTCCGTTGACAACTGCTTAATCATGCTGAAGACTACCTTGCTCTCCTCCCTGACATCAGCTGAGGAAGGAAGTGGAACAGCAGAAGATCCCTTCAAGGCTGCATGCAAGGAGTACCACTGGGGATGCTTCCGAGAGTTGGTGAAGTCAAAGTGACAGTACCCACAGACTGGACACACATACGGCCACTTGTCAAAGGTGAGGTGCTTAGAAAAAACGTGTCTCAATACATAATGTCGTTCTCCCCTGAAGTTACATAAACAACATTCCCATACTCTCCCTCTCTTCCCAGCTGAAGAAATATCCGCCATCTTGAAAATCTGTAAGAAAATAACTGCACAATGTAAGTACAGTAATACTGGTAAACATCAAACATGAAATCTCTCATGTTAAAACATTTTGAAACATGTAATATCATTTAACATGTAACAACAATATTGATATTCACCCTTCAATCCCTCTTTTATTTTTTTAAAAAATGGTCATGATTTGTTGTTAACACACTGTGACACACACATATTGAAAGGACAAATAAATCCTTTTATTTTTTTTTTTAAACTTTATTAATACATGCATCATAGCTATAACTGGACAGTAAATATGTATTTTACTGTAGATTTGTCTTGTTTTTCAATTTTTCTGACAACTTCAGTGCCCATTACAACTTCAGTGCCCAATTTGGTGGCGTACATCCAGTGTAGGGAAGTAGCTTGTTATGATTGACAATTTTACACTCGTCACGAGCATCAAATTGAATCTCAAATATTAGGTCACTGAAAACTTTCAGTACTACAAAAGGTCCTATGTAAGTTTTTCTTAATTTTGGACATTCTCCATCTTTGACCTTTTCATTTAGTAACCACACAATATCTCCAACTGTATATTCATGAACTAGCACTTTTGAATTGTAGATATCTCTTGTTGTTTTGTAGATTGGTGAAGATGTTTCATGGCAATTTCATGGGCATGGTAAACTTTGGATCTTATTTCTTCAACGAAATCTCCATAAGATGAAATTTTTTCTCCATTGGAAGCTAAAGAGTGATGTGTTGCCTTGTATGGCATTTGGATTTCTCGACCAAACATCAGTAAGTTTGGGGTGAGTCCTGTCGATTCATTACAAGTTGATCGGTAGGCTGAAGTAAGGCAGTTAAGATGAAGATCCCATTCTTCATGGTCTTCTACTATGAAAGCTTTAATCATTCAAATTAGAGTACGATTGAATCTCTCGACCATCCCATTGCATTTAGGATTACGTGCAGCTGTTCTAGTTTTCTTGATATGCAACAAAGAACACAACTCTTTGAATATACATAATTCGTAATTACGACCTTGATCTGAATGAATCATCAGAGGGCATCCATATCTAGTGATGATTTCGTTTAATAGGATATTTGCTGTCACTTCAGCGGTTTGGTCAGGAACAGAAAATGCTTCTGCCCATTTAGTAAAATAATCCATTACAACAAGTATGTAACGATTTCCTCTTTTCGTGACAGTTAATGGACCAATAAAGTCAGTGGCAAGACATTCCCAAGGAGCACCATATGACATCATTCGAAGAAGAGCTTTAGGTTTTTGTATCGGAGGTTTGTTCATAGAACAGTTTTCACATGATTTTATAAATATCCTGACCTCCTCTTTTAATTCAAACCAGTAAAAATGCCTAGGGACTCTAAATTTGGACTTCTTAATGCCTAAATGCCCGGACAATATTGAGCAATGACACATGTCAAGTATTTCTTTCTTCATGCATTTCGAAACTATAAACTGTTACATTGTTTCACCAGTGTTGTAGTACTGTATTAGTACAAAACATCATTTTTGACAACTAATTGATCCCATAAACTCAGTTAATGTCTCGTTGTAGTTGGGAAGGAAATTGCTTCTTCTTTCTTGGGTCTTTCATTTCTTATTTTCCATTGTAGAACTGGAGATATATCAGAATCTTTAAGTTGAGCAGTTTGCAGTGCTGCAGAAGAGTACTGACTGTGCCAGACAGTACAGTCGGATAATGCAGATTCCTGATGCTTTTGTCTTGTAGTGACCTTCCTTGCAGCAACCTCTGATTGTTCAGTAGACAAATGTATGGAAACTAAATTTTCTGCTCTCAGTCGGCACTTCTTACAAGGTCCACATTTGAGTTTGTCCATATTATCTGCTGATGCACAAGTGCAGTCTCTTGGATTGGGACATCTGGTTAAACTATCTGCATTTCCATGTTTTGTTCCTTGTCTATATTCAACTTCAAAATTATATGCAGAAAGGATTTCTATCTATCGAGCAACTCGGCCCTTTGGTTCTTTTAGTTTGAAAAGCCACACCAAAGCCTGGTGATCAGACCTGACTAAAAATGAATGACCAAGTAAATATTTTCGAAAGTATTCTACAAAATACTTTACAACTAAAAGTTCTTTATCAGTTACGCAGTAATTTCTCTCTGCTTTGTTAAGAGTTCTGCTGGCATAGGCTATAACTCGCTCACGACCATCTTGACATTGGCTCAATACAGCTCCTATGCCTAAGATGAATTGTCCATGATCGGGATCAGGGTATCTCATAATTTCTGGCCCAGTTAAATTCGTTTTTAAGTTTCTTGAAAGATTCTTCACACTCTGCGGTCCATTGAAAAACTTCATTCTTTCTTGGTCAAATTTGTAATTGGTTTAGCAATCATAGAAAAGTTCCTAATGAATCTCCTGTAATAGGCTGCCATTCCCAGAAATTGGCGTATCACTCTCTAAGTCTCTCTAATACTTGTTTAACTCGATCGACATGTTCGTCAAAAGTTTTGCTGAAGATAATAACATCATCCAAATGTATTAAACAAGTTTCCCATTGAAGACCATTTAAGGCCAATTCCATGACTCGCTGAAATGTAGCTGGGGCATTTGTCAAACCAAAAGGCATAGTTACATATTCAAAATGCCCATATTTGGTTAAATATGCAGTCTTTGGAATATCTTGTTCCTTGACTTTAACTTGGTGATAACCAGATATAAGTTCTAAAGTTGTAAATAAAATTGATCCTGCAACGGAGTCTAAACGGTCCTGAATTCGGGGTAAAGGAAAGGCGCCTTTGGTTGTCACGCTATTAAGTTTCCTGTAATCTACGCATACTCTTAATTTCCCATTTTTCTTTCTAACAAGTACCAATGGTGAGGCCCAAGGGGAAGTTGACGGTCTGATGATCCCCTTTTCTTGCAACTGCATGATGGCATCTCTTTCTTCACAAGCAAGAGCAATAGGGACTCTGCGTGGTGGTTGTTTGAGAGGCGGTTGTTTCCCAGTGTTTATTTCATGTTCTGCCAAGTTAGTATTTCCTAAATCCCATTCATTTTCTGAAAACACATCTTGGTAATTGAACAGTAGATTTTCAAATATATGTCTTTCTTCTTCAGACAGTAATTCAGATGAACTCTTATAAAGATCTATTAAGTGCTCTGGAACCTCGATTTCACTGCTAAAAGGGAGATGATTATCTCCTGTAAGATAACATTCAGTAACCTTTTTAACACCACTCTTGGATACTTCATCCACCAGGGTCATGACCTCTTCAATAGCTTTAGGTTCTAGCAATAGATTCTCATTCTCATTCTCAGGACTGTAATCGGCAATTCTTTCAATAGATGAAGGAATAATTGCTTCACTCATTTGTGGGAAAGTAAATTTATCCACTGACCTCAGAATGCATCCAACATTCTTTTCTCCAGCAGTAATACATGAAATACAGTGGCCTTGCAACTGTAAAACACTCCTTGAGAGTAAAATATCAGCTCTACCATCCTTTTCGTCCATCAAAATATCAATTCCTAAGAGAACATCATCTTCTATGTCAACTACAAGTAGTTTTCTTGTCAGCTTAACTGGTCCTAACTCCAGTTTAAAAATGTCATTTCCATAGACATGAATTAAAGATCCACTAGCTCCCTTTAATGTTGAAGTTCCATCCAACATTGGCTTGTTATCTTCGGGAATTTCTTTATACGATTTGTATGACAAAATACATGTACTGGTAGATGCACCAGTATCTGCAGTAAAATGAACATCTATCCCATTAATTTTTCCCTCAATATATATCCCATCAGTGTCGGGTAATCTTCGATTTGTTGAAAATGGAAAAATAAAATCATCTTCAAAAGTTTTGGGGTCTATACTGTCCGTCTGTTCGTCAGTGGTCTCATTAGCCATCTTTTGACCCTCAGAAATGGCTACTGGCCATTTAAATGAGGGGTCCCCATTCTTTGCTGATCTTGGGCATACTGTGTTTTCTGCATTGGACAATCCCGAACATAGTGTCGTCTCTGTTTGCAACAAAACAGCTTGGAGTTGACATCCTGTTTTTAACATCATCAGTGTTTCTGTACTGATTGGCGTGTTTTTCTGGTTCCTTTCTCTTCTCTGCAGGAAAACCTGCCTTATCACTTTTGTGACAGAGTTCTTTTCTTTTTATTGCCTCCACAACTCTTTGCATATCTCTTCCAACTTAGCTTGGAGCTCATTTATGGTGGACTGCTCTTTTGTCTGCTCTCTGGGTACATTTTTACTTCCGTTGCTTTCTTTCCCAAACTTCTTGTAAGTGTTAAAACTTTTAAGCTCAGTTTTTTGTACATCTGTTCTAACTTGTCTAGCTGTCTTGTACTTGTTCTTCAGTCCTCTACCACTTTCCTCTTAACTTACAACCTGCAACACAGCCTCATCTACATTTTCTGGTTCCTTTACATACTCTACATGAAATTGACATCGCTGTCAGAGAGACCATAGAGAAATCTACGCAGTAAGTCTTCATCTCTTGTCTCTGAATTTCGTTTTGGATGAGCTTTATCGTATAGGCGTTTGAGATCGGCTGTGTAGTCTTCAACCTTTTCACCAGGTCTTTGCTGTCTGTTGCTAAATTTAGCTATATATGTCTTTCTGGTTTCCACAATTCTGAAGCGGTTGTTGAACTCTTGAGTCAATTTGGAATAATTTCTGGGTGTAGCTTTCGATATTTGTCCATAAACAAATTCTGCTGCTGTATCATATAGTCGAGGTAAGAGTTCGTCTAATTTTTGAAGCTCGGCCTATCGTCTTCTTTCTCTCTGCTATTTCCTCAGATCTAGCAAACCAGATTTTCCAATCCTCCTTTCCATTGAAAGGTGGAATCTTAACATTGTGAAGCCTATGCCGATAAGGAGGTTCTAAGGCCTTTATTGAGACTTCTTCATCACTCGAGTCAATACCATCTGTTGTTGTGTTCCTGGCTCCATTGGCAGAATTTCTTTGTTTTTCTCCCAGCAGTGCATGTAATGCTCTCTGAACCTCTGTTTGTATTATCTCTGCAATGTCAGTTTGCAGTCCAATCTCTTGTTTTTCATTAAGTCTGCTCTTTGATCTATCTTCCATGACTGTTTCAGATGGATGAACTGTGGAAAGATCTAGAAATGAACTGGTAGTTTTTCCAGGTATATTTCCTGTATGTTGAGGTAAATGGGCAGTACCAGTTGATGGGTAAACAGGTAAGTGACCCATAGAAGATGTAACAGGTAATGTACCTGTAGAGGAAATGACAGGTGCGTATCCTGAATTAATGTCAGGCATAAAACTTGCAGATGAGGGGACTGATATGAAGTGACCAGTATGATGTGTCATTGGTAAATGATTTGACGGTTGTGTCACAAAGCTTAAAGACCTTGGCAGCTGTGACATAACTAGCCCACCTGTAGTTGAGTTAACAGGTAACTGAGGTACTTGAAGCTGTGTTGCATTTTTAGGTTGTTCAAAATAAGGGATACTACTTGTTTGTAGTGCTATATTTGGTAGTGATACTGTTGGTATATCACCTGTCTCGTGAGCAAAATGCAACTCTGTAGGTGTATGTAGTTGGACTGTATGTGTAGAAATTTGAGGTACCATGTGCGTACTTGTCACTTGGACTGCATTTGTGGGACTTGCAGGTGCAAGACTGCTTTTGCAAGTAACAGGGATATCGCCTGCAAAGGGAGTTAATTTCTGTACTGTTAGTGTTTGATGGGTAAGAGGAGACCCTGTCATAAGTGGGCTCTTTTCTGGCTCATTATCATGACTAACTGGTGTTACAGTTTCAAAATGATTTCTTTCATTTGCAGATCTGGAATACTTAAGTGGACTATCTTCTCTTGAACTTAAAATCTCGCGAATCTCTTCATCAACTGACACAACTCTGTTCAAGGCAGAAAACTCGCTAAGAACTTGTGCTCGACTTCTTGTCTTTCTTTTACCACCCATTTTGTAATAATGTGTTCAGAACAACCAACATGACTTGTATTTCAACAACAACAAAAAAACTTTAAAGCTACTGAATCTGTAAATATAACAGATATTTTTTTTGGGGGGGGGGGGGGTGTTTGATCACTGGATCTGTTTTTCTTTTTCTTTTTAACAGATCCCGCTGCGGATGCCAAAATATTGTAACGACACCGGATAAGCGCATTGGTGTATAATAATAAAATAAAAACTAATTTCTTTCTCTCTACTTCCAAATTAAAGGTGAAAGTGAAATAAAGACAAGTCTTTTAAATTCAACAAATAAATGGTTTATTTTGAACACATATTTTATTTCTATGAAACAATAATTCCAAATAAATCCTGAAAACCTAAGTATTCTGTACTTGTTATTGTATTGAGACTGGTAGATTTAACCAGTAATTGAAAAATCAATGGCTAAAATATCCTTAAAATAATTCTAATAATTTCAGACCGATATATCACGGTAAACAGCTCAGCAGTTAGCTGTAAATAAACTTACTTATTTAAAACAAACCATGACCAACTCAATCCCAAATATTCTAAGTCTTTCTCCCAAAGTAAATGTAATAAAATTAACAAACTAAAATAACGCACCTTTCTACAACCCTAAATCAGTCAAAATCACTGCTGTCTGTTACAACTCGTGTTTATATACGGAGTAAAATGACGTCGTGAAACGCGACCAATCAGTAACGTCGCGTAAATTACAACAACCAGTGAAAAAAACTAGAGCGAGCTCGTTGCAAAGCAACGAATAGGTCTTCCGTTGGAGCTGCGGAAGGAAGAAGTGACCTTGAGTCAAGGCCATGCCACATTCTAAAGTTATACATGTAAGCAATCTTGTAAGGGGAAGCAACTTGCAATATTTCGCTAGGAAAAACTGTAAAGGAATGTACGTGACCTTGAACATTCCAAATGCCTTGCGTCAAACCATGACACACTCTCGTCATAAAACCCAATCTGTGTGTTACCGACTTGAAAAGTTCACAATGACACGTCATGTTCTTTTAGTCCATACATACAGTCAAAACATCTTATCCTTAGTGACCTTGAACTTGAGTCAAGGCCATGTCACACTCTGCATGATACCAGCAATGTTTCACTAGTACAAATACGGTAGCGAAATGACAGTTTCTCTGTCAGTGACCTTGACTCGACCAAATGACCTTGCATCAAGGCCATAACACACACTGGTTAAAAGCAATCGCAGTCTGTGAGTTTCTGAATGGATAAGTACAGCCATGTTTTTTCAGATCATACAGCGAGTCGGAATAATTTGTTAGGTTCAACATAATGATAAAAATTCATTGAGAATGTTTTATGCCCAGTTTGGATAAGTAGTAAAACGTGGAGATCGGTCCTTTGGATGAGACCGTATAAGGTCTCGTGTCGGGGTAAGTGCTAGCGTGAAAAGGATCTCTCATGCTATAAATTTTGAATTTACCCCGATGGCAGTAAATACTGACAACCGGTAAGTTCAAAATTTACAACATGACAGATCCATGGCACTTGATTCTACCTCTGATTTCAAAAGATTTGCACTGTTCCTGATTTGTATTGTTTGAATGGTCTTTTAAGCTTGAATGCTGCACAGGTGCTTGTGGACAGGACCCCCCCCCCCCCCAATATACACCCCGGGGTCCAAGAATATTTTTATTCGTCTTTTTCCATAAATTAATCTTCTAGAACACATTTACAATGTATTCAATATGAAAAATCCATAAAAATAACGTAGAATTAACGTTTTATTAAAAAATCATACCCGCGGTATTATGAAATAGAGAAGGTAAGTCACTTCCATTTGTTAACACTTGACCCCACTTGGATATCGGGCCTAAAATATCATATACATGTACGTACCACATGTCACCAAAATATGTAATTATATCTTGTTTCATCGTCGCAAGCCACGGGTTTTGTGTTCATTCTATTTCCACAAACCCGTGGCTGCCTCCTTCAAATTTCTCTCGTTCTCATGAATATTAATAACATACATTCAACCAATGGAATAACATCTGACGCTTCAAGTCAGAACCAATGAAAATGATCAGTCTATCTTGTATTTGGATGTAACCATAACCACGAGCTGTACATCAACTTCGGTTCGAATTTCCTTTCTTAACGAGTAACGCTATTCAGCGTTACCATACAACGTCTACATTCGAAACCCTGTATTTTAATGTAAAACCTTGTAAGTATTTTAGAATATACGTTACTCACATCTGTTCTTCAGGATCTATCGTATTTTTTTTTTTCAATAAATCTGCCACGCATAGCAAACATGATTTCATAATGGGCGCCGCCATTTATTGCTACAGAGTGATTTCATTGGTCAGGGTAAATTTGGCTTCACTTAATAAATATTCAATGATTCAGTCGCGAGAACGAGAGAATTTGGTAGGAGGCAGCCACGGGTTTGTGGAAATAGAATGGACAAAAAAACCCGTGGCTTGCGACGATGATCTTGTTTGGTAGATATTTTTGTCTTTAATCGTCCTATTTAAACGGAAGACCTTAAATAGTGTCTGTGGCTGTCACTATTTCGGTGTTTTTCAGAAACTTGATCGTAGAATTAGTCAAAGTCCACAACTTGACAATAAACTGATAAATCGGCTACAGTATATTATCTATTCACAGAAACGACATATTGAAACTGGGAAAAAAATAACCCAGAAGCAATTCATTTCATTGAAATTCTATCATGAATATTTTGTTTTAATCGATGGACTCGATAAATCAATAAACTGACCGAAGGAAAAACGTTGCACGTGCCGTAACATTCTGTACGTTTTTTTTTTTATTTTACATTCTACTTGCATAATACATGCACATGTACATGTACATATATATTAAACAGAAACATAAATACCAAGCCCGTCGGCATTTAAAAAAAAGTAATGAAACATAATTTGATTTGATCTATTTTATTTCATTTAAACTCTATTAATTTGTTTTAAAAGTATGATTGATCTTTTTCCTTTTAATACATGTATACACTCAGGGTAAAAAAAAAGCATATATTGACTCGCGTAACTTTCATGGTTGTAGTTACATTTGAAAATGAAGAAATAATGAAATAATGAAACGTTGAAGGGACTGGTGTGTTGTATGGCTAGACAACGCCTTGCACATGCAGAGAAATTTACCACAGGTACTCTAGGACAGGTGTGAAACCCCTAGGGCATGCCGTTTCCTGCTCTTGCTCTGCTAATCCCTATACACAGGAAATGATCGCGACTAATACTTAATACACAAAGAAACAGAATATATTCAAGTAAACTTGGCATTGATTTTTTTGAGTATTATTGAGAATAATAAGTTTTAGTGATATACCCCCCCCCCCCGTTTTAATTGTTTTGTGAAGTTCATCACCATGCACATTCCATCTTCTGTAATTGGAGAAATGTTTAAATTAAAAACAAACCACTGTTTACAAAAGAAGTAAATATCGAGGGAAAAAAATTGTTATATTTTATTGATATCTTTTATAACGTTCACGCGCCCACTCACTGCAAACGCTCGCCATCGAATATTACAGCTTTCCGGTCATTCGACAATTTCAGGGAAATGCTTGCACATTAATACAGTAAAGTGAAATTATTTAAATAAATTATATTGTTCTAAATTTGGTTTAAAAAAACATGAACGGTATATAGATATATTTTTTTCCTCATAGGAATGCTGAAAACTGTTAATCGGAACTCGCATTGATTATTGTTTAGCACGTGTATGTAACATTGCAGTTCGCATATAATTTGAAAAGAGAAGTTATTAGAACTTATATTTCCGACATTAAAATTTGTCACGTTAAACTCTCAAATGACTCAGCTTATAAATAGTTTTCTTGATACTATTTAAAAAAAGATGTCGCTTTAGTATTGATATATAACTTAACAAAATTAATAATAATTATAATAAATTAAAAAAAAAAACGATTAAATATATTCTGCTTTACAATTTTTTTTTGTTCATTCATTATTTTCACCTTTTGCGAAATACAAGAAAATACTTTCATAAATATACATACACTGCGGGATTTTAATTTGTTTTTTTTTAAGAGGGAATTTCGCAAAATTCCTGTTCGGGGTGATAACTCCCGTTTGTTTACGATACTAGTTAATCGATGATTTAACCGCGGCGGGGACAGGTAGGTGATGAATTTCCCGCGGAGGGAACGCGGTTTACCTGTCTCACCTGGCCAAATCCTGCGTTGTGTTTATACCGCGACGGGGCGCGGGAAATACGGGATCCGCGTTGCCTGTACTGTACATGTATAGTCAATCAGATTAGAAATACAGCGACTATCAGAATTTCGGACCGTAAAAAAGATCTGATTTTGATTAGATTTCAGGTGTAGGTGAATGTGTGTGTACTGAGGGGTTAGTTAATTCATTCAAGATTTATTATATTGTTCGTTTGGACGAAGGCTTCATAAAAATATACACACTGCTTGTACAGGTACACATCAATGAATGTTCAGATTAATTCAAAAATCGGCGGACATTAATTTATTTTAGTTATGTAAAGGCAATGTTATTTCCAGAGACATTTATATTTTCTGTTTTTTTGTCTCGGATTTTTCTTTTTTGTGATTTACCGGTTTACAAAGGCCTGTGATTTAACAGCTGTTCATAAACGCTGTCAATTAATATATGATCAGAGAAAACGAGACATCTCCCGGTAATTCATTTCTTATGGAAAATATATGGATTGACATCTTAGTACTTACCTGTGTAATTACGATGTTACAAACCGTGACAATGACTGGCCAGGAGGACTACCCGTTATGAAAACAACTCATGATCAACTCAGAGGACCTATAATTGACTTTAATATATGCTGTAAATCAATAAAATCATTTCAGTTTAACCGATATTTTATTGCAAAGATAATGGGAAAAAAAGACTTGAGATTTAGAATTTTTCTGAATTTCAAACGCTCGATATGCATATATTTGGGGCGCTCTTGCATATGCACTTATAAAACGTGCATGTTCTGTACGTGCATGCGTGTACATTGTATGTATCCGTAAAACCTTAAGAGAGCTGATAAATGTGTTCTGATTTTCAGAAAAAATAATGGGAACCTATAAATAATTACATGTTTATCATTCTGTTCGCATACAATAACAAGTTTAGTAGAGAAAAATAATTTGTTCAAGGTTAGGTGTCTAATAAATTTGTAATATTCAAATACAGTTACGCATGTATGTCTCATTCTACATATTTTGGAGGCGCGTGTGAATGTGGGATTTTGTATTTCCATACGCTCGATATGCATATATTTGGGGCGCTTTGTATATATACAGTTGTACATTTTAAGGGCGTCGACAAAAGAACGTATATTAGATTACATACATGTACATTTAAGTTTCAAAAGTTCCATTACTAGTAGGAATTAATTAAGGTTACATATTTTGAATTTATTATGAATAAAACAGACAATTAACTCGATATCGAGAAATAAATTGTTTATAAAAATAACTACGCAACTTTCCTGTAATTCAGCGAATAAAATATTAAATAAAATACACTAGCGATTTAATCAAAGATATTATGAAATAATCTGAAAAATTCAACATATTTATCCATTCATGACTTAGTTTACAAAATGAATTTGGAATGGCCATTCTATGATTTGTTTTGTGTATGACTAGGTCGCTGGATCACACACGTCGATTGATCCCCGGTGACCTCCTTTGCCACGCGCTATCGAGGGAGGTGTTACATAATTGTAAACACACAAGGTGAATGTAAAAGGCGCACACTTAATGGCTGTAAATAGTCTATGCTTCAAAGTTATGTTTTATTTTCTCAATATATTGTTTGTTTTTATATGATAAGAAGAAAAGGTTATCTTTTTTCCCCTTTTTTTAGTAGACTGGTTTATTCGACTTTGAAAAAAATGAAATAAAACGAAAAGTTGTCATAAAATAACTTGGAAATAAAGCACAAAACACTTCAAGAACCTTATTCTAAAGAATATTAGCATCTAATGTAGCCAGATTTATTATTTATAGTAAGTTTATTTTAGTTAAACGCATGAAGAGCTCTCGTTTACTTGCTGAATGAAAACAGTTACCTGTATATGGGTCAAGCTTCTGGCGCATTTAAAACACAAGACTCGAACAAAATAACATTTTCATGAAATCAATAAGATGTTAAAGAACAACTTTTTTAACGACAGCCATTTCGAAATATTTACCGTTTTTGAGTTATAAAGCAAAAACTTTAAAGGGCTCCAGATCCCTAATTTGAGAGGCCAGCCCCTTTTTAGTGGTGTCAAATGAAATGCCTTGAAATTGTGCACAACTTTTATTCTACATGTCTTATCAAAATGTTTTTAGTTTTAAAGATACAAAGGAAAATATGTCTAAATTTTCGCTCTTTTAGGCGTTCCAAATTTTGACCCCTAATTAGCGCCATTTTGAATACAGAAATCGAAAAACAAAAACCGATGTGCACAACTTCAATCCTTGTATTATCTAAATTCGATAGAATTTCTGCTCCAGCTTTTGTAGTCTCGGAGCCTTTGTCTGGAAATGAAGCCTACAAAATTTTCATTTAAAGGGCAATAACTCAAAAGTGGAAGTGACTTTTTGAACTGTTTTACAGCATTCTGATAGAGTTTTGTAACGTCTATAAACTCTGCAAATTGGAGCAAAATCCGTTGAGAAATGAGCGAGATATGAGGTCTCAAAGTTGGCGTCTAGGAAAAAGAAGAAAAAAAAAAGAATAATAATCTTAACCATCAGAATCAGTAGAAGGTCTTCCGTTGGAAACGGAAGACCTTAATGACGGGATGCTCTAGTTCCCACAACAAATTCTCACGCTTACGAGAAAGTGATGAATAATAAAAGAAACATTTATTTTCTAGCCTAACTATTTCTAGTATCATTAAATATCTATACAAGCATTAACAATAAATTATAATTGAAATATAGCGCTCGCTAAACTTCGTAAACACATGACGCTTTGCATTTTTGGAGTCGGCCATAGCTAAAACAATAGGTACCACGAGGTCCTAACAATAAAGTAAAACAAGTATAAACAGTGGAACTCGGGTAATTATGCATGTATAAAACCAGCCTTTACTTAGTGGACAAATTATTTCACACAACATTTATACTTTAACGACAAAACGATCAAAATACGCATCACAAAACAAACAGCGCAAATCAAACTTTAGGGAGTGATGTCAAAAGCGTAAATTATGTACAAGTACATACGAGTATAAGTATCAACAATAAATACATACGTAGCTATATTCTTACACTACAGTGCACAAATAAACATGTACCTTGAAGTACTGAATTGTACATTTTGGACGTTCAATGTGTCATGACACGGTCAGCTGTGCTGCAAATTTTTATACCGCGCTAACGCGTATGACAAGTTGAAAGTCCAAATGTACAATTCAATGCTTACCTTACAGATATGCGGTAATCAAGGATCAAAGTAATATCTAAAACATTGTCAACGAAAACTGATCAGTTTTGATTTTTACGAAACAAAAAAGAGGCCCAGAATGAATCTTGTTCTTTAAAACGTTTATCACGATGTCATTTATAATATTTGTATTTTTCTGAAATTGAATACTCAAGTTTAAATACTTAAACCATTTTGGTAACAGACCTGCATTTTCGAATAACAAAAGATTTCATAAAAGAGATAGCGAAGTAAGAAGTGAGAAATCTTGTATGCGGCATATTCATTAACACTCACTTATGTCGGTTTAAGGGCAGATTATGCAAACAAAAAATTGATGCATGAATTGTTATATTTTTAAACCTATTTTGGTTGTAGATGCAAATACCAAATTTCTCAGATTAAAAAAAAATTCTACGATATTCAAAGTTCTATATTAAGGGCATCACCCTTATAAATCTATATAACATTTAATCACTTTATGGAACACTATTGTGAAACTTTGAATGAGCAAATAAAATCTATGCAGTTGAATTTATTCATATTATAAATTTGACTTAAATTGTTATTTTCATGATGTTTGAAAAAAAAAGTTTGTTTAATTAAAGCATGTCTTTAATGCTAGGAGGTATGATGGAGGTAATATTTTAATATTTCATATATATTACCATATTCTACAAATCTGGAATCTGTGTGAAAATTTAATCATTTAATTCAACTGCCTAAGTACAGGCATCATAGATTATTATTTTATGAGAGCGCACATAATCACTGAAGCCTCTTTTGCTCTTATACCAGAATTGGCTTAACTTTATTTGCTTAAAATCAAAAACAACAAAGAAATTATGCAGCCTACTTACTTCTGCCCCGAATTCACAATCAACTTTTTAAGCTCAATTTAAGATACATTTTAGATTTATAACTTCGTATTGAAAGAAATGAGATGATTTCGGATTAGTGTAATCATAAATAGAAATGACACTTTGTCAGAATGGATTAAATGTATCAGATGTATGTTAAATCGCGCATTAAAAGATTGAGAGGCAATTTGAAAACCATCTATCCTTCTGTATTCAATAATCCAGAAGTGAAAAAAGAATTAGATAGATTACATGATCAGTACGTACTGGTCCCTGCTGACAAAGCAGGTAACAACATTGTCTTTGTTTGTAAGGCTCATTATATTAAATGTATTATAGAGGAACTTGGATTTAATTCTACAAGTGGTAATCCAACTTATACTCATAGTTCCCTTTCTAAGGAAGAAATTCTTCAAAATCATATGTCAGTTTTGAATATTTTTAATATTCCTAACAACCAAAAATGAATTCGAATTACCATATTTATATTGGATTCCGAAACTTCATAAAAATCCTTACAAACAAAGATACATAGCGGGTTCCAGTAAATGTTCAACCAAGCCTCTATCTTTACTCCTCACTAAGATATTAACAGTGGTGAAGGAGAAACTTCAAGAGTACTGTGCAACAATATATTCGAGAAGTGGTGTAAATCAGATGTGGATACTTAAAAATTCCAAGGAACTTTTGGAAAATTTGAAATCACAAGATTTTACCAAAATCAACAGCTTAAAAACTTACGACTTTTCAACTTTATACACAACCATTCCGCACGATAAATTAAAGTCCAGGATTTTTGATATCATTGACAGCTGCTTTTTCAATAAAAATGGAACTCGTAAATATACTTACCTTGTCATTGGTCATTTGCAAAATTATTTTGTTAAAAAACATTCTGATTGTACACACAAGTACTCTGAAGTTGACATTAAAAAGATGCTTGAGTTTTTGATTGACAATATCTATGTGGTTTTTGGAGACCAGGACTTCCAACAATCTATTGGAATTCCTATGGGTACCAATTGCGCCCCGTTATTAGCAGACCTTTTTTGTATTCATATGAAGCAGAATTTGTCCAAAATCTTGTACGTGAAAAGAAGAAAACACTTGCTGTGGCGTTCAACTCGACATTTAGATATATCGACGAAGTATTGTCAATTAACAATGGCTATTTTCATTCTTATGTCGATACGATATATCCTGGTGAACTTGAGATAAAAGATACCACAGAGTCTGACACATCTGTTTCATATTTGGATATTTTACTTGAAAAAGACGTTAATGGTAATCTAACAACCAAGCTTTATGATGAACGTGATGACTTTAACTTTTCAATCGTCAACTTCCCTTACTTATGCAGCAATATACCTTCATCACCTGCATACGGGGTATATATCTCTCAGTTGATTCGATACGCAAGAGCATGCTCTACGTATGTACAATTTCTAAAACGAGATAAATTATTGACAAATAAGTTGATGAAACAAGAATATCAGCTGTCTCGTTTAAAGTCATCATTTCGTAAGTTCTATGGTCGATACAATGACCTTGTCAGCAAATACAATTTATCATTGAGTCAAATGCTGACTGACGTTTTTCATACTAATTGTTAGGTCATTATTTACCCACTGAATTGTCGACGGATTTTTCCGTTATTTCTCGATCATGACAAGGAGCACACGGCGGGTGTGACCGGTCGGCAGGGGATGCTCACTCCTCCATGGCACCTGATCCCACCTATGATGTTTGGAGGTCCGTGTTTGCTCTGCTCCTATTTTGTATTGTCTAATGGACTTTGAGCTTGAATACTGTTCGTTATCTCCGTATATTTCATGTAGGATGTTCGTTCCGGAGTCGTGAAGTAAGTAGCAGGCCCCAAGATCATGAAACTTCTTAAGTTTAATTCAAAATCTATATACTATGCTGAAATGATGTAGACGTCAACAGTCCAAAATTAAATTACTATCAATTTCCAGCTGAACAGCTTCTATCTACAATTTTAGAATTAAAGTTGAGAATTGATAAATATCTTACAGATGAATACAACTTGAACTTAAGTCTAAGTCTTTATTTTATAATCCTGGGGCCGGATTCCTAGGATTCGCAAATTTAAATCCCCGTGGTGATCCTTTCCTTTGATGAGACAGTTTAAATTTAAGTTCCATGTCGCATGCGCATTTAATGTTGGCGCGAAAATGACTTCCCATTGACCGTTAACACTTCTTTTGAAGAATACATGTATGTTTCAACGATCAAACTTTGTTCTTGAGAATAAGATTATTGAGGATTTTCTTCTATTAATTTCCATGTACAAAATTTTCTTCATTTATTGTATTCCCACCCTTTAAAAAATGTACACCAATTAAATGATAAAAAGAACAAACATATCTGATCTTTTTTTCCCTCAAGAAAACAGGCTAGAGCTAAAATTAGCTGATGTATGATAATGCAGTGCAGAATCAATATTCTGATTTTTGCTTCTTCTATACTGTATTTTTCTAACATTCAATATCACTATATCTTTTTAAATTCAAAAAATTGCCCAAGACGAAACAAGAAAATAAATTGTAAAATTACTTTGTAAGACGTTTTTGATTAAATATGTGGTACGGATTTCACAAAATTGCTCATTTATCAAATCAGTTCACTGATTTTAACATATTTCGTTTTCAAAACGGGTTTTTTAATTATAAACTCATCATACACTTTCCGCAACCGAGCTAATTCAGATTTCCATGTAAATTTCTTCTGGTCTTGTCTTTCGTAAAACTAAAGAAGAATTCCTATCTTAACTGTGAGACATACTTGTGAGAGTAGTTTGTTATGAAGCTGAACTTGACTTTTGACATTCTCAATACCAAATATAATTACTCATTTAAAAAATTGATAATGATAAACCAATTATAAAAACATTCTTTCATTCTCTTAAGCTTCTTAACTTTAACGTCAAGCTTCTCTCCTTATCTACATTAAAACGCGGTTATAATTAAGGAAATTCAATTGGACTTCGAGTTTTTCTTCCCAATAATCGAGATGATTTTTAAATCTGTTTAAGGAAAACGAACACATTGGAAAGTTACCTATAGCTAGGAGATTCATAAAAAAGTTCTAACCGAGATTTTTTTTTTCTAAATCCGACTTCTTTATATAACTGATTTTACTGTAATGCCTCGAATATACATTGCATGCAAAAATCCCCCCAAAGGTTTTGAATCTTTTTCAATTGAAGTCTACACAAATGTTTTCAAAATCTCGTTAAACATGTACACAGTATTATTTTTCTTAGCTTGCATTATTGTAATTATTATTATATGTATGAAATGAAACAGCTCCATAGACGCAGAACATCGTCGCGGTTCAATAATCAGTATCTGCGATTATTTTGTAATGAATAGTTTTTTAAATAGATTTCAAGTACAATCATTAAGATGTTTAAATTTCACCAGTTCACCGAACAGTCTCACGTAATTCACGCAAGTTATTCCTCGTCTTACCATGTATTAAATGTTCATGAAATTTTGATTCCAAATGTTTTTATTTACATATTTTGTGTATTATATTGAAATACCTCTCGAAATTAAAAATAATTTTTGAGAACGGCATTTATGTCTTAGATACAATAATCAAAAACTTACATAGTCAAATAAATATATAATTTAAGATTATATAACTGAAAGGAAATAAAGAAAGTACATGTAGTTGACAGAATAGCAATCACTTAAAGGTAAGTAGTGAGTGCGTTATATGAGATGAAATAAACTTTTGTGAGCCCACATAGCAACATATGTTATAAAGACATTTTCCTTGATATCTTTTAGGTAGCCAAATTTATACATTAATTTTCTTTTCATCTGGTTGTTTTGATTAATTTTGAGGGTTAAAGACAGAATATTCAGTTTTAAACATTCTATAACATAGCACATGTACAATAGTTAATAATCATGATTTCTATTCTATCGAGTTGGATTGATTCTGCCTCTTTTTTAAATTCTTTTGCAGATTCTTATTCAATTCAAATGTGTCCCACACATATATGATTACCATCTTCAAAATATGAGAGCTTCCGCTTAGTACAGTTATTAAGTGAAAATGAAAATACTTCTATTTAAAATTGCCAGACACTTCACATTGAACATTGTTTTGGTTTTTTTTTTTTTAAATTCAGTGATTAAGCTTGTAAATAGTACACTTCTTTCTATTAGAAATAAAAAGTTCTTCATATGTTTGCTTGAAAGACATAAAAATGGCCCCAGGATAGTCTGAGAGAAGACATCGACAATTACTTCCATCGTGCAAAATCTGGAAGAGTACGCCATTTTCCATATGTGCCTGTGCTGGCTTTCCACAGCGTACACAAGGCTTAGTAACATAGCCTTGACAATGACCATGAAGAGCACCCCTTTCCGATAAAGAATATGTATCAAAATTCAACTCATTATAAACTAACCAACAATTGGGGTTTGGGCCATATAAACATTCACATCTGACATAAAAGTTTTGGCAGCTCGAATGCTTTATCAATGCGTAAATGTTATTTAGGGGATCGAATGACAAACATCGCGGGGTCTTCATGTCTTTGTGTTGATAGCGAAATATTTCTTCCCCAGTGAAGGAAAAACAAACCACTTCTTCCTTTTCACTAATTAATGCAAATCGGTCTCCTGTTTTCGACAAGGCCAATATAGGACCAGTTGCTGGACTTTTAAAGGCAAAAGTGTGAGTAACTGTTAAAACAGGTGAGAGGTTAAAGATAGTCACCTGAGTTTTTGATGCTGTAATTATTATGTTCTGTTCTTCATCTACGCGGAAAACATCAAAGATGTATTTTAAATCGAGTTCTCCAATACAAGAAGTACTGATAGTATTTGTTTTCTTGGTTATCTTCAATTTCCGAATTTTGCTCAGACAGCTGATATACAGAGTATCACTGGTTGGTCCAGCACCAAAGAAGGATTGTTCTGTTATTTCCAAAGAAGGATTACAAGGAATTGTTGTCAAATCGATAGGATTAAAGAATAGCACGGTGTTTGAAGACAAAGCCATAACAAGTGTTTCGTTATTTAAGAAAACACCAAAGCGCGCAGGCGAAGTTAAATTAAACTCCGATTTTTTCTCAGCTGTCAAGGACAAGATGTTTAGAGAAGTATCAAACAATTTTGAAGACTCTTCCTTTTGTACAATCTTTAATACATTAATTGAGGACAAATGCCTCGACAAATTTTAAAGAGTTCCTGATGGTCTTGTAAGCAGCAAGACATCATCTATTTTATTACGTTCGCAAATTTGTTTTAGTATTGTTGTGTGATCATGTTCATAATCGTACACTTCGTCTTCTGCATTTCTGGTTTTATAATGCTTTAACTGTTCTTCAGCATCTCTTGCTGTTTTCACTGCAGAAAGAAATACTTGCTTACTGGAGCCTGACTCCTGAGCTGCAGAAAGAAGGGTCATGCCATTCTTGACCGTCAGGAGGTATTGCTTCAAATCTAATACACATTGTTTAAGTTTTTCCTCAATATCTTCATGCTTTTTTAGAAGGTCCTTTTCAAATTGTTGCTGCAGTTTATCAAGTTTCAATTTAATATTTGAAATTTCTAGGGATACATTATTCATGATTTCTTCACGTTTGGCGCTTTTGCACACTATTTCCTTTTCTCTGAGTTCTATGCTTTCCTCTATAATCTTTGATATTTTAGAAAGAACATCTATATTCCCTTTGATAGCTAATTTCGATATATTTTTAGAAACATCATCCAAGGCTTCCACGTGTTCACAGTGTCTATGTTGTGTTGCAAAGCAAACACTACAACAGAGGGCTTCATGATCTAAGCAAAAGACTTCAACATATCTACCTTGATGTAAATGACAGGGTTCATCTAGTTCTGGAAATTTTGGCTTGTCATCCTTGTCATCAAAATGCAAAGCTGAGATTTTGTGTTTTTGCAGACTACCGACAATTTGATGAAGACGTTTACAGGAAGTACATATAGCCTCTGCACAATCATTGCACCAGGACTCCGCCTTACATTTTTTGTTATCCCGTAAACAAATGGCACAGCATTTATCCTCATTCTTTTCATCACCTAAATTCGTCAATGAATTCACTAGTATGTTGGTGGGAAAATGCTTTGCCCATTGATCCACGGCAATCGCTTCGTCTGGTTGACCTGTGACACGACGGCATACAGGACACTCAAAGTCAAACTTTTCTGGATCTTTCCCCAAAGAAGCCCTAGATATATACGTCTGCAGACATTTTTCACAAAAGGTATGTAAACAAGGTAAGCTTTTTGGTCTAATTATCTTTTCCAAACAAATTGGACAACTGTAGAACATAAGATTCTCTTTCCCTACATATGTCGCCATCATTTTTAAAGGGCGTTTACCAACGCAATGCATTATGGTAGTTTCGTTTTGGGTTGAAATATGATAGGGCATATCATTTAATTTAAAAGTATTAAGAGTTATAAAATCTTTAATATTTATCTTATTTTTGGCAAATGCTAGAAACAAAGTAGCCTCTTATAATAGTATATAACTTGTTGCAACGCTACAACATCAGGCAACCCTCAAAAGTTCCTATTTTGTATATTCATTGAATACCCCTTTGATGATCCAGAAATGTGAAAGGGGGCGCGTCGAGACTATTTCTAAAAAACAAAAGTTTTCCACGTCGACCTCTGACAAAAAATAAGCAGTATTTCACGAACCTTTGATCCTCTCTTGTCGTATCATTTTCCGCCGACAGATGAATACTTTCCTAACAATGTTATTTTTTTAATTTCTGCCTGCCTCCACCACAAAAAGGAAATTGATGTATGGTGTGACAGGTACTTGTATATTAAATATTTTTACACCATCCCCCCCCCCAAGGCCTGTAGAAACCGGGGTGGGGTGGAGGGGGGAGAATGCCATACCCCCATAATTTCTGTGATATATAGTATACTATAGAAATCAAAGCCACTTATTGATGTGCCCCTCAATATTAAAGTGTAATTATTGTTTTGCTTGTCAAGGAGTTTTTGTTTGGTAGTGCCCCTTAAAAGGAAAATTTTAGCTTCCCCCCTCCCCCCAAATGAAATATCTTCCTACAGGCCTGCATCCTCAAAACCTACACTATTGTAGCATTGCTGTGAGATAATATTTGGGCAAGCCTGAATTTATTTTACTCAAAGTAGTCGCTTTTATCTGAAAAGAATGGCCTTGACGTTTAGGGTCTCCTTTGCATAATTTCTCTGTGGAATAAATGCTTGTTTGAAATATTATATTTGAAATACCCGAGATGAAACCTACTAGATGTTTTTTTGGAATTTACATTGATTATTTTGGAATTAAATATGCTCTAGTATTTTTCAAAAAAAGTGATGTAACTACAAAGCAGAATTCTCATTTATAAATCTTTGAATTATATATATATATATATATATATATATATATATATATATATATATATATATATATATATATGCAGTTATTCATCAAAAAGTTATATTTTCTGATCTCGCATATCGGATCATGATTTTTTTTAACTGAATTTAATGTTAAACCGCTTTTAATATTTTAACTTAGATAGTATTATTTCAAAGATCTTTTATGGTTAGTTCTCACGCACCCTATTACTGCAAATTCATGATAATGGTTAGTTGATATATCAAATTGTACATTTTAATTGAGGTCCTTTAAGAAGATTGCTGTCGGTTATGATCGAATAAACAATTTTATCAACCCTTGCTGCAATTTCACTCAACCTTTGTTGTATTTCGTTGTCTTTGATTGTTTTTTGATAAAATAGTTTTAGTAGATATATCTATAAATTATTCCTATTTATAAAAAAACATGCATGTTTATCAGTTTCAAAGTGACAAATGTGTAAACGTAAGTACTTTATCGAAATTACAACAACATGAGAGAACACATGGGTTAGAAGATATCGTAAGACATGCAAATGTATGGAACGCCGGGACTGTCTTATATGAGGATTAAACATTATATGCAGTGTTCTCTTCATTATATGTGGTACTATTTTAATTATATGAAGTATTTTTACAGTTTATCGTGTGCAACTTCCATTATATACAATACTTCTTTCATTATATGATGTAGATGTGTCATTATATTATGTACATCTATCATTATATGAGGTGTTTTTATCATTATATGAAGTGCTTTTAACATTATATGCGGTAGATCTAACATTATATGCAGTGAACACAACAATATATTATGTACTTCTCACATTTTATACAGTATATTCATCATTATATGTAGTATTTCTGTTATTATGATGATGCTGATCATTAAATACTATGTCTGGTCCTGTTAGCATTCCGTGCGGTAGATTTTCATTTCGTTATGATGTAGACACAGTATTGTATGCGGTGCTTTCTTCTTTATGTGTATAATCTTTCGGAAGCTACCTTTCGGAACTCTCTGTTAAAAATTCAGTACTTGAGAACTCCGACCTTTCCTTTTGAATTCAGTACAATAAAAGCATGCGTATATAACAATTAATGCTCCGTGAACAGGTTAAAATGTTTTTTGAAAGATATGAAGTAGGGTAATAGAGTAAAATAAAATCCATTCTATTTCATGGTATGAAGTAAAGAGAGAGAGAAGGGGGGGGGGGGTTGTTGATAGAAATATTTTCGGAGTGGAAAAAATTTGAGGCACTTTCTATCTTTTTTGTGAACATTATGACTTTCAAAAAGATTCATATCATATATAGGACAATCAATGTCAAAAAAGATAATAAAAAACAGGGGCGTCGGCAAGAATTTGACATTGGGGAGGCGAACTGGATCGAAAAGGGGGGAGGGGTCCGAACCAATTAAAATAAGACTTTAGCCAAAATCTTGATATTTTTATTTTCTGATTAATAAAGAACAATTAAACATGCAACCAAAATACAATGTTTTATGTGATTTAAGTTATATTTACTATAGATTAAAAAAACCGGAATATTTTTAATTAGCAAGGAGCTGGTGTTTTTTTTTTGTTTTTTTTTTCTTTTTTTTTTTTTCGAAACGGCATAGAAAGAACTTTGAAGGGTTTATGAGGTAAAGATTAAAATACATATAATTTTCTATTATTGTATAATATTTTTTGTTACTCGCCGAAAGAATGCATTTAAAATGAACAGGGTGATTAATCCTTCATAATCCCCCCATTTTTGAAATGCAGAAATGTGCATGACATTAAAAGAAATCATCTGAAGTTGTTTTAAATAGTATTTGTTACCCAGTATTTTAGTATATTGCTTTAATTTTAATAGCTTACAACTTCGATTCATCAAAGATTTCCAAACATCGATAGACCAATTCATTAGACAATGAACAGGCCTGTTATCGGGGGGAAGGTGTCAGGAAGGGGTGCTCTAATTTTTGACCTATTTCTCCACTTTTTCTGAGAATAGTTTTTTTTTTTTTTTTTTTTTTTTTTTTTTTTTTTTTTTTTTTTGCTTAAGTTTCGATATGTAAAAATTCATTAACTTAGACGCTGCTGCCCCCCCCCCCTTTCATCTTTCATACACACTTTCTGTTGCTGTCAGGTCGAAACCGGGTAAATTCCAAAAGAATTGAAAAGAAAAAAATTCTGGCAACTTAGAGAGTCCCCCCCCCCAAAAAAAAATAGAATTTCCAAAAACGTTGCTAGCTGTGGGCCTGATGAAGAATTTGTAGCAAACTTGCACGTAGAGCGATGGATACCATGCTTATTGTTTACAAACGCCAGGTACAGGTATATAATTATACACGTACATGTACATCCCAATTTGCGTCTGTGTAAACAATAGCTTTCACACTTCGCCGCTCCATTGACCACAGATATTGCCATTACAAATGTTGTAATTTTGTTTTTCTCATTTATCTTTTCATTTTTCATTTCTGTGTGTGTGTGTGTGTGTGTGTGTGTGTGTGTGTGTGTGTGTTTTCAAAATTATCGGGGCGGCGATCGCCGCCCCTTTGCCGACGCCCCTGAAAAAAACTAACTGCATTCGTACGCCTTCGAGTACGCAGGGCTTTAACAACGGCTTATAGAAAACACTACATGTATTTACTTATTTGTTTGTTTTTTAGGGGTGGGATGTGCTAATTTTTCACAATGTAAATTACCCTTTTATCTCTCATTTTATTTGGTAGAGGGGGCTCTACATATATATATATATATATATATATATATATATATATATATATATATATATATATATATATATATATATATATATATATATATATATATATATATATACGGTATTACTGGGTAATTTTACCACATATCATTTTAGAAGTAAAATCTTGAAGTACAACCCACGACTCAATACATTTTCTGTTCTGAAAATCGTTTATCTTTTCCTGATACATTACATAACATTCACACAGTATTTAACTAAAGGCAATTTCAGCATTTTTTTTATACGCCATAGTTTAACAGTTAATACTATGGGACAATAAAATTATTTCAGTTATAAGTGTATCTCTCTCTCTCTCTCTCTCTCTCGTTGTAAACTACAGAAGTATTGATATGTCTTTGAAATTCCTTTAATATAGGGATAAATATTGTGTGGTATGTGATTATTCCGCGATGCTTTGGCTGACGTGTGGTTGATTACCAATTATTAAAGATAACCCAAAATCATTACGAATTTTTATATCTAGGAACGAAAAAAGGTAGAACTTTCTAAATCTAACAAAGGGGGTTCCGAAAGGTAACTCCCGAAAGATCATACACATAAAGAAGAAAGCACCGCATATAATATTGTGTCTACATCATAACGAAATGCAAAATCTACCGCACGGAATGCTAACAGGACCGGACATAGTATTTAATGATCAGCATCATCATAATAACAGAAATACTACATATCATGATGAATATACTGATATAATGTGAGAAGTACATAATATATTGTTGTGTTCACTGCATATAATGTTAGATCTACCGCATATAATGTTAAAAGCACTTCATATAATGATAAAAACACCTCATATAATGATAGATGTACATAATATAATGACACATCTGCATCATATAATGAAAGAAGTACTGTATATAATGGAAGTTGCACACGATATACTGTAAAAACTACTTCATATAATTAAAATAGTACCACATATAATGAAGAGAACACTGCATATAATGTCTAATCCTCATATAAGACAGTCCCGGCGTTCCATACAAATGAAGCGTTTTCGGAAGGATCAGCTAACTACGTGTTTGTTAGGTACGATCAATCTTCCTTGATTTCTAGATGATGAATTTCGAAATAACAATCACTCAAAAAAATAGTCTTATTCACAAAACCCAAGAAACATAAAAATAATCAACTCAAAATTCCTATGGAGAGAGGGGATTCATCAAATATCACATAAATGAATATCATATATATCAAATATATCAAGTAAATGAAGTTTAAATTTCTATTCTGCATTTTTTTCACTTTGAGTGATTGTTACACTCCAAAAAAATATCCTTTACTTTTTATGTCTTTTAGATGGGGACAAAAATGTGTATTGTATCGCAGAAGAGAAGACCATAAAGGAAAATAAAGAGAAAATTGGAGAAAATATTTTTGGAGACAAACGACAACAGCAATCACGTCTCTGACTTCTTAAAGACGAGAGAAAAGAAAATCAGGATTTACTCTGAAAGAAAAAAAATGTTAAAAAGGTTTAAATTCTACCTTACCTTGCAATTGTGTTTCACTAAGACATGAGGGGATCAAATACATAGAGGAGTTTTAATCTCATCGTCATGGACACTGATAGATTGTGCTAAAATATGATATCAAGCTGTTTCTGATGAAGAGTATTAAACTTGTCAACTCATTCATGAAATATTAAATGTCCTGGGACTCAACATTCTCATTGTTTTATATATGCACCACCCACTAAGAGGTTCCAATCACTTACCCTTACCAGCGAAACTGGCCAATAAAAAAACTGATAATATTTAAAATACTTATAAAGATGCTTCATGTAATCAGTGCATGTTAAAACTTTTCTCTCTCCAGTTACAAATAATCCACTACGAATGCTCACTCTTTACATGACCTCTACTTTACAAGCATCTACCTTCTCACTCAGAACGGGAGATATCCCTTTTGAAAAGAAAAGGAACATTTCTATCAATCTGTTTGGTTACAGGAAAAGGGAACTCTACCCCCTTTATGTATTTTGATTTTTGATAGTACTAGTATTCTTCCATTTCACATATCCTATAAGAAACACAGAAAATCGTATTTAAGTAGATATCTATACTACTATATTAAAATAATAGACTCGAATTTTTGGCCTTTAATACCGATAAATCGGAAGAGTACTGTCTATTGTTTTATATATTTTAAACATCATTGGTACTTGAAGATTACCAATTTGTTTTTATTCTTTCTCAATTAAGCTTCGCTAATTAATAATCAACGAAAACTCCTCAAAAAATTCCGGAAATCATCTGGATTTTTTGGATTTTACAATCTTGCGCGTGCGCATTACATTCACGCTAAATCACGGTGTTCAAATCTGAGAAGACAAAAGTACTAAGTAGATATATATTTGTCATTTTATAATTTCTCTAATAAGAAATCATAAATATATATGAACAGAATATATAGCAAATTTCCAATGAAAATTTACACGTATTTGTATTATCGTTTTTGAGTTTATCAATGCAAATGTGATATTGTGGCCACGTGGGTAATCATTCGCCATCTCGGAGACACATTTATAATGTTATTTACGTCTCTGGTCATCTCAACGGAGGCAAAAACCTCATGATCGTAGGAGCAATATTAATGTAACTACCCGATTTTATTTTATCCTTCCTTTCTTTTATGCTTTTTTGAGGGGAAAGGGGGGGTGTGTTACAACTCCAGCTAGAATCACATTTTAGTGAAGTAGGCATTCTTTTTCCGCCAAAAAATACAATTACATTATTTTCATTTCTTAACTTTGAAATAAATCGAAATAATCAAATAACGTCAATATAACCGATATTTTCAATTTGAAATGTGTCTAAATGATTGCAACTTGAATTTGTTCGCCATGTTTACTATTACCTTCACTGCTGAGATTTATAACGCGGTAAATATGAAACATAAACTAAGGGCACAGAAATATTTGATTCCATGCAAAAAAATTCACATATTTCTTACAAGAGTGTAGTGAAATTAATAGCATTATTGTAGGCTTATATAGCTTTGTTATGTAAATACATGACCTCTGACCCTGACGTTATATAGAAGGGACAGCCTGTTCTTCTAAATATGTAAAGGTTGTCGTGGTAACTACGCTTAATAGGTAGTCTGAAGTCAGCCCTTGCGGCCCGTACAGTTTATTCTATCAATGCTGCTGAAATATCGATCATTTGCATAGGCGTCGGAAGCAAATTGAAAGTGGGGTGGCTAAATGAAAGTGGAGGGGCTAAACCAACGAAAAAAGGTAAGCCCCAATTTTCAATACCTATACTATGTCTTTCTTTGCAAAAAAAGTGTGTGGGTGGGGGGGGGGGGGCTAAGCCCCCCTAGCACGTTCCACGGTTCCGACGCCTATGATTTGTAAAATATAATCCATGCATAGTAAATCTCAAAACTATGAGGTGGGACAACATTAAGATCATAAAGAATATTTATTCATTGATGAAATGAATTATATTTAATTGTAGCAAACAAACTAAACGTTTAATTAAATCGCCAAAAGAAAAAAATACACCAGCGTGAAAACAAGTTGTCTTCTTCAGAAGCCATGACAGTTCCCATGTGATGTAATGACTTTTGATTGAAAACGTTTAATACTGCAGTAGATTAACTTTTGTTATCACTAAACAGATATATAAATGTTTATGAGGTATGTATTTTATTTTTGCTGCATTATTTACGTATGAAGTAAGAAAAATTCCCCTATTCAGTTCAAGATCCGCTCCCAAATTCTCATTGGCTGTCCCAAAATAAAATCGTTCAAGGTCAGTAAACTTTAAAGTTTGGTAAACTCAGACTTTACTAAATATTTTGAAAAAAAATATATGCTTTGAATAATTACATCAAAAACATTTATTTTAAAATGTTTCTGATTACATTGTAATAATTTAATTTTGTTTGTATTCTAGCCTCTGATTGGTTAATATCCAAAAAGGAACACAAATTATTTCTGTATAACCTGGTTTGGTATGGGGACACACCCCCTGACAACCAGCTGAATCATCTGTATCCATACAATCCTCTCATTTCCAGTCCTCGGAATTCATGGAAAATTCCAGATTTAATAAATGTACCTTTAACTTCAAACAATAATTCGATCTTACCACATGTAAACAAACAACAAGGCTGCTAGGCCTATGTATCAGTTTTTACCTCCCCTCGCTTCTCTTCACTTCCGTTACTTCCGTTACTACGGTTGTATTATTGAGCGGCAAATTTGAACTAATAAAAAGCAACGAAATTTTACACCCATAGTTATTTAATGATTTTAAAATTAAATTATAAGGAATGACTCTAATTCTTGGCCAAATTATTCGAGTATAACCTGGTTTGGGTCAGTTTACGCTGTTTTATAATCCGCTTCGCGGATTATAAAGCGTAAACTGACCCAAACCAGGTTATACTCAAATAATTTGGCCAAGAATTAGAGTCATTCCTAAATGATTTCAATTAAAAAATGGAAATGATATAGAGTTGTAACCCCCCACCCCCACCCCCACCCCCCATGAAAAGGCTTCATTATTGCAGCAAGAAGTACTTTCAAGTTCATACTTTCCTACATAGGATACCCTTGGTAAATGTCCGATATGCACATGGATGCATTCATAACAATGTCAACCCGTGCACGCACGGGTCAAAGTCTAGTTGTAATAAATAGATCATAGTAAGGTAAAGGATCGCAAGATCTTTGATCTTATATAAGTACAATGTATTTAAAGTGCAATATGATCTTCTTCAAGATGTCAGGGTATATTTTACGATTTATACCTCTCTATTACCTGGTCACTTTAAGCATTCATAAATATATCTATACCTGTAATCTTCAGTGCTTAGATATAAGTATTTTTAATCAACTCTTTTGCCTCTCTTTTAATGCAACTTTTTCATCGCCTCACTGAAGGCGTGTCGGACAGAAAGTATTATAAAACGTAAATATAAATTAAGGATGGCCCACTGTCGGAAGTTTGTGTGCGGTATGTAAACTACCACCGACTGCAAAAAATTAAACAACCTGTAAAATGTTCAATGAAGAACGTTTAACAACATTTGAAAACTGAGAATGGTCAGGGTAAAGTTTGTGTTGCTTGTTCTTATTCTTGATTTTACTGAAGGTAAGAAGATACAAGTCTGCCAAAACTGTTTAAAAAGAAAATAAATCGTCTTGTGAAAAACTATACATGTACATATTGTCGGCGGTGACCGTATGTGCCTTCCCTCACTGCACATAGTTATTGAATGTAATTGGTATGTAAATCACACAGAGTTATTTTGCTAGATAGACATATTTTATCAAGCACGGTAGCAACTGCAATAAAATACAAGTTCCACTTCGAAGAGGGAGAATAAGTTTGATTTAAATTCTCTAAGAATAAAACTCTCTCTCTCTCTCTCTCTCTCTCTCTCTCTCTCTCTCTCGCAAAATATCCTTAACTAATATTTTTGGCAGCAAAATATGCTAATGCTTGTAGCATATACTGTAGCCGACATGTGCCAATACGTACATGTAAGGTACACTTTGTCGCTCCTACTGCAAAGAGAAAAAATACTCATCTCAGTACATATAGTGTCGCCGTTGTCAACATATACAGATGGATGACATTTTGTGCAGTTACAGTAGATGCATATTGTCACCGGCGATAAACTTATATTAATAAGATTTTACAAGCATTACAAGTTTCTGTTATCGTCCTATTTTTATACAGCCCCCCCCCCCAAACCGGAAATGCTGAATCTGCTCCTGTCATAAATAAGACACATGAACTTCGATTTGAATTTTAAAATGCCAGGTCAGAAGAATAAATAATTACTTTTTAAGTATATCTGCATTGCTTGGTGTACTTTCAGTGAAGTTAATTGTACTTAGTGTTATATCAGGCGTAAAACTAGATGCTGTCATAAGACAGTTATACCTGCGCAGAGGTGTTGCCTCTAAATGTATTCTCCTTCATATTTGAGTAACCAGGGTAAAATACTTAGATGAGTCTTTGGCCCATTGTCCTCTTATACATGTATCAGTACTTTATATAATAAATTAAATGCACAATTTAATGAAGCGAATTCTGTAAAAAAAAAAAAAAAAAAAAAAAAAAAAAAAAGGGGGGGGGAGTTTTTTCGCAAGAAGGTTTTTGTGTTTTAAAAACAATAGGGGGATTGTTGGCCCATATCTGGAACTTGTTGAATGTTTGTCATCAAAGTGGATAAAAGTGCATAGCGATATTAATCTCGTTAAAAATTTTTGCCAAAATACAACTTCGAAAATGATATCAGAATTAAATTCTGGCCATTAATGTAAAAAAAAAATATTGTGAATTTTAACCCCACTTCCCAATTGTCAGCAATGCTTCTTTCAAAGTATGAATGGGATACTGCACAAAATGTAAGAGGACCTAAGAAAATTAGTTTGTTGTTTTAAAGAAAACTAGAACTGTCATTTTTTTTACCCCATTTGCCCCCCCCCCCCCGATGAAAAAACACCTCAATGCACATCTATAGGACACCAGCAATCATTTTTCAAAAGACAATTTAGCTACTGCAAAATATATAAGAGGAGATCAGGGAACCGGCTTTTTGTAGAGAAAAAAATTTCTACCTCGAATTGCCGGTCCCAAGGTTGAAAAAAATTCTAATCCAAAACCTTTGGAACATTAGACAGGACAATATAAGGAATCACTGTCTAGTTAGTAGAGTATGCCAGGGACATCAACAATAGTTGGAAACGTGGGATAATTTATGCATAACGGACTTTGCCGGTATATATATACGTAAGCAGATCAAATGTACGTGTATGTTAGTATTACAAAAGATGTTATTTCGGAAATTTGTACATTCAATATGTCAATTATACCAGAACTTTCAAAAACAAAGTTCGGGTATACATATATTGTTATCTTGATCGATCCCTTTGTCCGTCTGTCACACTTTCTTCTTCTTCAAACTCTTCTTACATTTTAAGCAGAAACCAAACCATTTTTTGAAAGATGATTGGTAGTGTCATATCATGTAGACGTTCAACAAGATTAAAGAGTTTTCATTCTCATCCTGGGAGCCATTTGAGGTCCAAAAACAACGTTTTCTACAAAGCCTGGTTCCTAGAACTTTTCTTATATCTTACGAAATAGGCAAATCATCTTTTGGAAGATATTTTTAGTTGATGATATGTTTCAGATGTACAATAATGCACATTTTCGTTTTCCCCATGGGGAAATTGGGTGTTGAAAAACTTTTTTTTTTAAATAAACTCATTCCCACAATTCCTCTCACATCTACTCAGTAGCCAAATCGTATTTTAGAAGATGATTGGTGAAGCCTTGTAAATATGCAATGAGGGTTTTCATTTTTTGTGGGGGGGGGGGGGCAATTAAGGGTCAAAATAGGCGTTTATAACAAAATTCTGCTTCCCAGAACTCTTCTTACATTTTTTGCAGTAGCCAAATCATCTTTTGAAATATGGTTGATGGTATCCTGTTTATGTGCAAAAGGTTTCACAATTTATATTTATTTTCTGGCTCGTGGAACATGAAACACCTTGGATTTAAGACTACTTTTCAATCGCTGTAAGATGTTAAATTTGCAGATAACAGGAATTGTACTGAAAAAAAAAAGTTGGATTGTTTGATTTTTACAACAATTAAGTATAACTGAAATATTTTGACTCAAGCTATTGACGATGGGGATGACCCCATTGGAGCTTGCCCAAAATAATACTCAATGCATCTTGACATGTGCAGCAAGAAAGCATAAGGTTTATGGGTGGGGATCTCAACTATTAAGAGATATTTGATCAATTATAAAATGACGGAGTAGGGCTCACCCATTGGCACTTGTCCAACACAATACTTAATGGATCAAGGAATGACCCCTGGGTACTTGTCAAATCTACGCCTTAATGCACCTTGACATGAGCACTGCATCAAACCTCAGACATAAACATAGGCAGTGTCTGATCCTTCGTCAACACGGCACAACGGGTCTTTCGGATGAGACCTTAAAACCCGAGGTACCGTGTTCCTGTACGTTTTGGCATAATAAAGAACCATCACTGCTCAAAGGCCCTGAATTCCGAGTATGTCTGCATTTGAAGCCGTTCACCGTATATGGTGACGTCTCTATATTAAAAGAAATTCTCGAATGGGACGTAAAACAACACAAATCAATCATTCTTTAAGAATTGCCTGTTATTACTTTGCTCTCTGTCTTTTCATGAGTAAACATGAAAACTTTTGAAGAATTAAGGCATTTTCTTTGTCTGACGAAAGGCAGTTCCTCACAGGAAACAATTTCTTTAAATTAGAAATTACATTTCATCAATTTCATCAATCTGGCAAAATTTTTGTAAAAAAAGAATGTACCCCTGTTATACTTGAAGTGTAATCATTTTCATTTTTAAAATTATTAATGTAAAAAGTTTTATGCACTAGAGATTCTTCCTTAACTTTTGGATGCGTAGTTTAATTAAACTGATCTTAGAGGTTCATCACCATGGATACAAACCTTTAGATTTGGATTTTATGCTAGTGAACACTGTAGGATTTTTAAAATGCTAGATATTAGAACACTATTGCCGGTCAGTTTGAAGCCGATATCTGAGTTCCATAAAGTGAAGTGTAAAGTATCCTTAAGTTTCTTTAAATTAACCCTATTGTCTTTGTGATATATATTTTAAAAGAGATAAGATACAATATATGATTATAGAATCTGCATAGGTGGCATCAGTGACATAATTTGAAGGGTGGAGATAATTAACATAGTATAATATGTTTAACAGGTATAGCACATTCCCTTAAATTGCTAAAACTATACACATAGCTTGAATTAACTTTAAGGCTTTTACAGGGCATTCAAAATGCATCGACCAATCTACTTGAGTGCAGTTTTCACAATCATGCTTTATAATGAAATCACAAAGAGTCGTACGTACGTGCCCTCTAATATTTGTACAATATGGACTATTAAAAAAACATGGCCGTAGGAACCGGGGGGGGGGGGGGGCACGCCCCCCCCCCCCCAATAATTTTGCCGATATATAGAATATTAAAGAAAACGTAGTTACTATATGCTTGTGCCCCCTCAATAATAACGTATAATGACCTTTTTTTTCATTTTTTTTTTTGCTTGTCAAGGAATTTTGGTAGTGGATGGTGCCCCCCCCCCCCCAACTGAAAATATACGGTTGTGCCCCCTCAAAGTGAAATTGCTTCCTACGGGCCTGTAAAAATCAAGTCAGAGATTAAAAAGTGCTGTTTTTAAAAATTTCTAAAAAATATTTACATTGTTTGGGTAACAGTACACCACCTTGTGCGCTGTTGGGTATGGATAAGTATGATTACTTCACATTGTGCTGAATTATTATTAATAATTAACAATTAATCATCTAGAGTTGGCCTTCCTTCTAATTTAAATCAAGAAATATATAGTCCCAAGAACTTTGATCGCAAATGCTCAGAAGGAAACACATTTTGAAAAGCGATTTTTTTCATACAGATTTTCAAAACTAAATTGCGACTTTTAATACTTTATATTGCTCATGTAAGAAAAATTATAATTAAATAGTTAAATCAAGCTGTCTCAATAAGTTATATCAAGCTATGTAGCTAATTCACTTCCTGTTCATCACTCTTCATCATTCTTAAAAGATTTATGCAGCCATTCCTTTAAGGTATGAAGTGGTTATCGCTCACCACTTACAACACTACATTCTTCATATAATTATTAGCCCAAACCCTTTAATATGCTAGCACTCAAGTTTTATATTTTACTGATGTCTTTTGTGTCAGCTTCATTTGAAAAAGAAATCCTGATATTCCTTTGGCCGATCGCCAGTGTCTTTCGGGTTGATAATCACTTGTAAACTTACTGTTGTAATGAGTATTGATGGTCAGATTCGATGGCTCTTCCGCGTCGCTTATCGATAGTAACACACTTTTTTTAAGTTGTGCAAACGATTATAGCCCAGTATTTTAACTAAGAACAAGAGTCTTTATGTTATTCATGCATGTAAAGTGCAATATAATTTTCAAGATGTTAGGAACATATAATTACAATTTATACTGTCCCTGCACTTGCAAATGGTCTTGTTAAAAATTCAATTTAATTATATTTGTTCCATAATCATCGAAATATCGATAGCAAATATAAAAATTTCTTTATACTTTTTTCCTTCAATGCAACGTTTTCTTCTCACTGAAAAGATCTGCAACTTAAAGTATATTAAATTAAGATACAATGACGCAAATAAAAATAAAGATAGTTCTGTGTTGGAAGTCAACTTACAATGTATAAACTACCACTTACTGCGAATTAATTATACTTTCAATGAACAGCGTTTACAAAACTAGAATGGACATGTTAAGATGTTCATTGCTTGTTCTTACATGTATATCTGGTATTACACTTGGTAAGTAGGTATACTTAAAATTCGAAATGTTAAAAAAAATATTTTTCTAGGATTTTTCCCAGTTTTAAAATAATCTCTTAGAGAAAAAAAATTACAATTAACCATCGGTTAAATTCAATCAAATTTAAGTTATTATCTTCAGCGCAGTTACATATTTCCTAGCAATTTTTATAAATAAACTTGTATGGATCAATATTGATGCACATTGAACGAAATGTGCACCATACTAGAGAATCATAGTTAAACGTAGAAATCATTGGATTTTACTTGCATAAATTTAGTCAAACTTGTCTGCACAAAACAGATTGAATGATTGATTTTTTTTTTCAAATTTCGAACCTTTTAGTCAATAGATTGCATCGTTTTAAAAAATGTTCGTACGTAGAACATGCTTTTGCGTATCTAATCAGCTGGGAGGTATAAACTCCATATGCAAGGGATAACAGTACATTGCTAAATAAGTAATGGAAGTTGACGATAGAGAAAAAAATTTATCACGCTCATCAAAAAGCCTAGTTGTTAGTGTTTCTCTCTTGAAACATCCAAATATGACACACTGATGTGGGGATCAATGGAATATATTGAATCAATGTGGGAATGAAAATAAATATTTATCGGAATACTTGTTTGTAGGATAAGAATGGTTTTTACCAAAATAAGTTGCAGATGACTAATTATAAGATAACGGGATTTATTTTTTTTTTGAAGAAGAAGAAGAAGAAGAAGAAGAACAATTGCAAATGATGTCAAAAAGTCAGGTCTTTAATTTATAATGGGGAATAGTTGTAAAAAGTGTTGAAAAGTCGTACGTTTTGATACTACTGATTTGGGTAAAATTTAAGCTTTCAAATTTTTTCTAAAAGTTTTTTGGAGTTTTAAAGTATCTACATCAGATTTACAACACTTCTCAAATACGTTGTCGTGAAGTACTTCAAAATTTCTCCACTAATGTTTTCGTGAGGAGTTCGAAGTGCATTTACAAGAACCTACTGTGTATCTTTCTTTGAAAGAATTTTATGAAGTTTGGTTTTTAAGTAATTTGGAATATTTGGTAGTTTGGACTGACATTATGATTTTGAAGAATTTCCTCCTTAGAATGGGAACTATGAATATAAATTGGATTACCAATTGTGGAATTTAATGCAAGCTCCTCTAAAATACAAATTAATAATGAACCTTACAAACGAAGTCAATTGTCAGCTGCAACCAGTACATATTGATCGTGTATTCTATCTATTTCTTATTTCACATCCTAATTGTTGAATTGAAAATCCGCATTGATATAGAATATTTAATATAAGTGCTTCAGGACTATTTCCTGTCGGGATTGACAACTTTTTAAGGAAGTTTCCTCATACAGATCCATCTATCATACAATTATTCACTGTTCAAGTCGTACAGGAAATCTGTATAGCACATGGGACAAAAGAAACATTTAATCTTGTAAAGGGCACTCCTTTAATATTAGCGGTAAACAAAATCTTTCGTAAAAATAATCATGGGATATAGGTCCTTGCCCGTTTTCCCTAAGAAAAATATGTAAATAATAATACCTTATTCTATGTCACACCCTGTATCAGCCCGAGGAACCAATATCAGCCAGAGGGCCGGAAGCCTAAAAACTATAATAAATATGCAGAATCTGACACATCTGTTTCATATTAAGATATTTTACTGGAAAAGAAAGTGAATATTCGATTGGTCTCTCGCTATATCTGAGGGCCCCTATGTAAATCCGCTCACTTAGTCACTGTTCAGTGTATTCAATCGTCACTGGTGTACACGGAAGTATGCTTTACAGCACTCGGTAGAGACAAAAAAAAAATAACTGTGTACTTCGTCTAATACAGAAGAGTAAGATACCAAAGAAAGTTACAACAGTTGCACAGGTCAGTGCAGTATACAAACAAACACAAATACACGTAACTGCAATAAAATGTAGACAAAGGTAATGCAAGATAACCAGCACGAACACGGGTCGCCATTCCTACCCCGGTGCTGATATCGTAGAGTAGTATTATCGAAGATGGCGTATGCCTATTAACGATAAGTGTTCAGCTTTAAGGACTAGATAAGAGTCGAGCTCAGTCCTCCACACACACACACACACACACCCTCACACACACCCTCACACACACACACACACTTTATTTATTTTATATATATTTATGTAACATTTTATGTATGATAAAATTATAAAATGACAAAATGATTTTTCGAGACACATATACATTGATTTCAATTTGACAACAGACCTGTAACATTCATTGAAATTCAAAAAGGGGAGAAAGAATACAGAAGAACATTTGTATTGTTTTGTATACAACTGGATTTCCTGCCAGTCTCATAGAAATCGTCCTATATCTGCGCCGAATACACTTTGCATAAGCTGAGTTATGTCGATTATCTTATGCAGAGTATATAAGGTACCAATCTAAATAGCGTTTTTTTTTTAAAATTTAATTGGATTTCTTACTTCAGCATCCAACCCGGATGGGACTTGTGACAGTGACAGTGATTGTACAGACCCAAACTACAAATGTTGTACCGGAACGGTGTGGTGCTGCCCTCCTGGTTATATGTGTACCGGAGGCTCTTCTTGTCTCAGTATAGGGTAGGGATCGGCCTCTATTTGCGGAAATGAATTCTATATCAATTTTTTGAACAGAAAATTTGTATTTGACCAAAAAATTTTCTTACTTAAAATTTTATTGAAATTTGTTGTACCTAAACATTTGTTATATATATATATATATATATATATATATATATATATATATATATATATATATATATATATATATATATATATATATATATATATATATATATATATATATCTGACAAAAGGAGGGCTAAGATTAGGGAGTGTAAAGAGAAAAAAACTGTTGTGTTATTCTCGGATATGAGACTGGTCTCTCTCTCTCTCTCTCTTTTTTTTTTAATCAAATTTAACCTGAAGAGTTGAAAAAGTATTGTTTGTTCTGTTAGCAATTACAAAGAGCACTTCATTTGAATACAGATTAAAAAAAAAGATATTTTTTTCTTTTAAAATTTTCACTACAACACTGTTATTATCATAAAAGAGTGTATATATCTAATTTACATGCACTGTTCAATTATATCTATAGTATCTCGTAAAATGTATTTTAGGATATTAGACTCGATACCAGAAGAAAGGTGTTACTTTGAAGGAAAAAAAGTCTTGATATATATTTGTGAAATCTGCTTATTTTGTATAAAATGTGATGATTTGTGTGCGAAAAAAAGGTAATGTAATCTTTACAAAGTCTGGAGGATGTCATATTCCTCATGACTCATCACGTCTATGAAGAAAAATGTTAATGACATTAAAAAGCCTTGGTAGGCTTATTTGATTCCTTTTAAGATGTTGCTATTCCCAACGCTGCATCTGATATTGATGGAGAAACCCGAGATTATGTCTATCAGATGTTGACAATAATATGAAAAATGACTTTTTTACGAGCTATGGTTGTTAGCTCTTTCCTCAATCCCCTGGACCGGAGAGTCAGTGATTTTCCCGTCTTTGTGACCATCCTGTAGGTACGGTTTCCAGCTATTTTAAGGCGCCGAATACTTGCCCCTTGCAATTGCTACTAAAGCATTTCCAGGAGATGTGCCTTTGACTAATTTTGAGACGGTTGGCAATAACTCAAGGTTTAAAATGATACTATCTAGTGGCATAAGTATCTCTCCTTAAGAACCAAACCAGAATTTTATCCCACAAAAAATCTGTTGTTTTTTTTTTTTTTTTAATTTTGTACAAATACAACGAAAAATATTTTCAAATTGATAAAATTATCATTTTCTTTCGTTTTTATTTCAGCTTGATCATCGGTCCTATCGTCGTTGTAATTGCCATTATTGCGTGTGTCGTCGTCGCTATCTTTTGTTACAGTAAGTATTTGTTGACTTGGTAATTTCAGTATCATGATTCATGTAATATCATTTGATAAGCATTTAAAATCAATCAATTAGAACTGAGATGGTTTCACTTTAGGACAACGAAGTTTTATTCGTTGAATATTTGTGCACCTGAACGAAAGATTGAAGCCAATTTCTAAAAAGTGTCTGATCTTTCTTTTCCCTGATGTCTTCAGAAAGGATGATTGCATTTAACGCCAGGATTGGGGCTTTTTCGAACGCCATTGTTGTTTTTATATCTTAACCTTATTTTACTTCTGTTTATTCCTGAAAGAATCTTGCCGATTTGAAACCAAATTTGAACATTAAAATGAGTTTAGACTGTGGTAAAAATAATTTGAAGTTCTTTTTCTCCTTACTGCTTTCTAAGTAGGGATAATTTACACTTACCTCCTTTGTTTATATGCAGCAATACTAATGATGTAGACATTTCTTTTTTTTTTATTTTTGACAAATGACCTTGAATTAAACATAATCTTTTAAAGAATCAAAAGGTCAAGACAACGATCGGTGCTAACAACAAAGTTGCCGCCATTTTAAAATTCCTTTTGTCTATTTGTTTTGGTAAAGGTTACATACGATGCTCGAAGGTTGACAGAGAAAGAACCCCACTGTATTTAGATTGTAATGAATGGTCTGATTTCAAAAAAAAAAATTATATTCAAAATTGTAATGTTTTTCATTCATTTTATATTGTCATATATTGTCAAAAAGCAGTGGTAGAGCTTACTACAGTATTAGTCCAATATTTAAGATTCAAATAGTAAAAATTCCGTAATCTTTATCTCTGGATTTTGATAAGGGTTTCATTACAGTCATATTTATTTGTCAGAAAGAGCAATGAATATTCATGTAGATAAAATGAATATTATTTTCCATGAGCCTATAAATTTCATAACTAGGTCTGGCGGTTTGGTTTTACTTCATATTTTATTGTATATATGAACGTGTGATGCTGATCAAGGTAATTAATTAATACCTACCGGCACTGCACAAGATATCACTTGAATTCCTCTAGATCTGAAAAAATAGGTTCTGAGAGCGCAAACTGAAATCATGATGCACGTCTCATAGTCATCTCTTTTTCAAATTAATGATGTTCTTAATTATAATTCTCTTAGGAAAGAGACAGCACACAGCAGGTGTTGTGTACAATCCTCATGGAGTAACACCTAAATTTTAACTTGCTCAACATGGTCAGGAACAATTCTCCAGGATACAAGGTTACAGAAAACCACAGAATGAAGATCAACTAAACCCAAGAGCATGCGAATAGAGATAGAGAGAGAGAGAGAGTAATCGTTTAAGCTTGTACATTTATCTTTTGTTACTGCAATTTTTGCATTTAATTTTTGTATCATCACTATCACTCCCTGTAAGTATTTAGAGCTTGTTTTTAAAGGGGCCTGGACACAATTGCATAGTTTACAATTTAAATGTCTATTTTTATTAAAAAAAAAAAAGTAACTTCAGTTTAATGATTTGAACGTACATGAATATATTCTAAGAATCCAATGACAGAGACATTCTTCATAACATCACGTTAACACCTGTGATTGTAAACAGGGCACAAGCTCTTTTATTGATAGTGTTAACGTTTTACCGGATGTGTTCAATTTGTTAAGTCTGCACAAATTACTGAGCACAGACTGATACACATGAGTTGGTTTTGCTTTCTTGCATTTCTACTCTGAACTTTCTGGATTATAGTTTCCATATTTTTCATTAATACACAACAAAATTTCTATTTTTCTTAAGTATTAAGGATGAAGTTTACTTTGTGAAAGTGCAAGGATATGCATCAATAAAACGCGTCCCGAAAATTGTAGTTTTAATAATTTTAAGAAAAAATAAATTTCTTAACACGCTTTTAATATATATCGGTGTGAAATGCTCTAGCAACGTATTAGTAATGATATTATAAAGAAAATTTTAGAAAATATGAGCTTCAAATCTGAGTCCCAGCTCTTTTAAAAGCTTACACTACATGGATACTTTTAAACATTACATGTTCATATTTAATACCTGTACTGCATGACTGTTTATCCACTGTAAAAAGAAGATCTATAATAACAATAATTATTGTACTATAACCAAGCGGAGTAAGAATGCAGGTTTTATTAATTTATTAGGTAAATGAAAAAAGCAATGGCAGATCTGAAATATATTCAAATACAAACAAATATTACAATATCATATTTCTTATAAACTTTGAAAATAATATAGATATATTCTTTCTGAAGCAAATATATTTTAATTCACATCAAAAATAAGAAAAAATTAACTTTACTCAGTACAAAAGTAGAATATTAATAGTTTAAAAACGTTCTTATCAGAAATATCAAGAAAAATTATAATTAAGCTTATTTTTAGATTTCAAATAAATTACAAAAACTAATAGACAAAAAAAATAACCTTTCAAGTTGTGACAACGGGCATCTGGTAAATTGTGAGGAGTTAAGTTTCCAACATGGATAGGAATGGGCCCATGCCACAGTATTTATAGAAGGAAAACCGGTTAAACAAGATTTACATTGGGGCACAGACATGCTGGCCAATGAACTTTTCATGAGTAGAATTCATGAATCAAAGCCAAAACCATGAATGGACTACTAGCAAATATGGCATATAGTAAATAATGATTCAGCTGCTTCTTAAGAAAAAAAGTAGAGAAAAAATATTTTTAATAAATATCAATCTGCCACACACTCCCCAACTTAAAATTTAGCGTATTGATAAATAGAGAATATATTTAACCATTTCATAAGATTCAAAAATAGCCATATACTCTCCAGAAAAAATACATATATACAATAATAATAACAAAAAGTTTTACACAAGTAATATTGTCATCTAGAAAACACATTTGGTGACATCACGGCGGGTTAAGGTTTTCTGGCAGCCATTGTCCGATACAACACTTGGGAGATTTCCTGAAATGTTCACAACACGATATACAGTTGAGCCCCATGAATCCTGGATTTTTTCTGTCGCGGATTTGACGGTTTCGAACATACACTTTGTCATCAATATTTAAATCCGGTTTAAATGCTGTACTGTGACAGTCGTTGTTGGACTTTCTGCTATCGTGGAAGTATGGTCACTGGCTTTATCGAACGCAAACTTTAGTCGGTCTGATCCATTCATCATTAGACATCTGATCGTCTTAATGACTGTCTAAAGACCCAGGTAAGAAATCAATGGGTATTATCGAATGACGTCCAAACATAAAATAAAATGGGCTGTATCCGGTTATTGTATTCTGTGTTGCGTTGTACAAAAAAAAGTAATTTTGGAAATTGTTTCTTTCCAAAATTGACACTATGGTGTCGCTTAAGTTCTGGTGTAAGAGTCTTAAATAAGTTGTGCAGAGTTCTATTATATCTTTCACATTGAGCGTTTCCCTCTGGGTGATAAGGAGTGGTTCGAGATCGCGTAATTCCATACATCTTATAGGCCTTTCAACTGCCGCTAGGGTTCGATGAAAAGAACGATAACCCATTACCGGAACTTGTTTACAGCGGGTTCGAGGAAGCTAATTGTTTTTAAGGATGTCAAGTTTTAGCATTTCCCAAGTATTCCTTCACTGTCAGGGAAATTCAGTGGTTTTAAAATTTAGCTCAAATGTTCAACTTAATTATCATGTAGTTATAGACCCCGTACAATAAAATATAAGTGAAATTTTTAATAAAAATATAAAGTGAAATCCATCCCCCTTCTTAATTTTGACCTGATTAAATTTTTATACTTGATCTTTCTTCTTCGTGCTTAGTGAAAAGAATAAGATAATTTATTGTTGCATTTAATTGTAGAAATATTTATCTTTATAGATGAAGCACAACAATGTACAAACAAAAAACATGGCATTATATTTTCTTCTTCATAACAACTGTTAGGGAGAGTTAAAAATCTTGAATATAGTCCATTTCCAATTCATTGATCCCGTTATTCCAGGTATAGAGTGAAGACTTTCTCCTTGTTTTGGTCAACCCTTTTGTGTACCAAAGAATATAAGGAACCCTTTTGTGTACATAACAATACCAATTGAAGCAGCCTATATGTCATTCCTATAAACGGTAATTCAAAAATCGGCACCTTCTTGGTCGTTTTTCGCACTTGAGTTACCTGTCCTCAAAACACCACATCGTACAAATCAAATATTGATAATTATTTTTTTATGATTTAATTAAAGGTATGTATAGGTTATAATCTTTTTTGAGAATTTCACGTACCTACAAATATATCTATCAATTGTTTATTACCATATGTATAACTTGAAAAATTAGTTGAAAGGCCTACATCTTACACAGTTGAGCAATGGCGTTTGCTTCAATATTTCGGCCTTGATCGTAAAGGAGACGATCTGGTACACCATACTTGTAGAACTATTCATTTAGAAGAACGTTCGCAACAGTATCCGCTTTCTGGTCCTTCGTCGCAACGGCTTGAGTAAAATGCTCTGGTTCCAAAACGGTAAAGTCGATCGCGAGACTTTACATGGTCTACATGCGATGAGATAATTCATTGTAGTGCGTACAACTGGTTGAGACATCTAAGAAATTACACAACGTTCACAACGCTTACAATAATCCTTCACAGAATTGAATATTCCAGGCAAATAAGATCTTGAACGGACAACAGAAAATGTTCCTTGATGACCCAAGTTGTCATGACAACTGAAAAACACTTTTTTATGCAAAGATCTGGGTAGAATAAGTTGCTTTAACGAGGTTCGCTCCTGAGCTTTTGATCAGATTTATATCTTAACCTATATTTTAAAAATTCTGCATAAAGTTTTAATTCTTACAATAAATTTGGATTCTACAATGCCAATTAAACTATATTTAGTTAAAACTCCATGATTAAATTCCATACCAAAAGCAATAAGTCAGGAACTATATTTTGTGGCGGAAGGTTTTTTAGAAGAAAATGATCATTTTTTCTCTTTCGAAGTGTTTAAAGTATGTTAAGTTTGGGTTCCTATTTTTCCATGCAGCCTGCACACAAAGTTATTTTGTACAGTGAACTGTTTTATACTGGTCCTAAATTGTATATCAAATAAACTGTCATAGATTCTATCATCATATTTCATAAATATAGCAAATATATTGTGAAAATCAAGAAAAAAATATCCCTATTTTAAGCTTAAAATTAGCACTATTTTAGTAATATCTAAAAATTTACATCACAGACCCCCACTTTTTATTTTATTTTCTGAATATATAAGATACTTTTAACCATTCTTCTTAAATTCAGTAAAATGTCATTACTTTCAAATTATTTTTTTGCTTGTTAAATGTTTAATGCCAGAAAAATGAAATTTTTTGGGTGCAAAAAGGTCAAATAATTGAACATGCGGAGTAATTTGAAATTTTTTTTGTTGTGACAAATTTTAATGTGTCTATTCGAGAAGAAATAAGGCTGTGTTTGTTCCCATAATTTATTTGAATAAAAAATATTGGAGGAAAAACTTTAAAAATTGATTATGTGTAAGACGTATTTACAGTGCAAAAAGGTCAAACTAAATGCTCTGTACCGCCAAAAGAAGCGCATTGACCCCCAGGTTTTGTTTTGATTTTTAATTAAGCTATGTGTATAAATTCTTAAAATATACTTGATAAAAAATTCTCATTACTTTTGGTGGCAGGATCCAACCTCCTTAAGTCCCATGATATAGGAACTGCGATCACTCTCTTAAAAATTTCTTTAATAATCACAATTTTATTCCACTCTCTAACTAATGTAATCACATCTCTTTGTAACTTTCTGATTTCAAATTTTGTTGGTTTATATCCTTCATAGAAAATCTTCAGAAATTTTGCTGTTTGAATCAGCTGATTGAAGAGACTGTATTTCGTCGAGCCTAAGAGACAGATAAGTGTCGTAAACTTCATTTACAATTACACTCGATGCACTTTGTTTCTGTAGATCCGAAGGCAGTTTTGTAGAATCGGAGAACTTCTCTAGTAGAATCTCTAAATCACTATGCCGCATTTTATCATCAGGATCACTGAGACATGAAAGATCATCCGCATTTTCGCCATGGCGGCCCGGTCGGAACTTCACGTCAAAGTTAAACATCACTAATTAATTGCACTGAGTTTTGATATTTTAAGATGACACAACGGGTTGGTATCATTGAACACTGTGAATTTCGATCCTATTTGGAAGTTCTTGGACTTCTCTGTTATGGCCTAGTTTACATGTAACGGTAGTATTTTCGAGAACTATAGTTTTGCATGTTCCTTTCACTTGGCTTTAAAAATCTGCTAGCGTAGGCGATGACATTTTGTTTTCCTTCTTCGACTTGTGATAGAACGATAAAACGACTCAGAGATTTTTGCACTTTGACATTTTTAATTTTAATCCATTTTTCCGGATGGTTCTAAACACAGTCTCTGGTGGCTTCAAATTGTGATTCTTGCTTCATTTGATGACAATTCAACTTCAGCGGAAGTATATCAATTAATGTATTGTTCCGAATAGCAAAGATAAAAATAAAAGAAATGAGAAATGATATCTTGATTAAAAGTCGGGGCTGATATATGAGGCTGATTAATGTCAACTCGGAACAACTCACATGTTAGCCTCTTTATCCGGTAAATATTATTTTCTCTCTATGAACCTACTGTGTTGAATACCTTTTCTATTCTTTGCAAACAAATGTAGAGGCTAACTTTGTCAGCTACTGACTTTTCAATGACTTATCATAATTGAGTGGTATCGTCTAAATGATAATTCAGTGGTCTCTCTGTCATAAGTCAAGTGCATCTGTTGTATAGTCCGATGCCTATTGATATTGTGACCGATCTTAGCTGCTGATCTGTAGTTCACTGATGGGAAAAATGGATTGGACAATCAGAAATCTACTGAGAAAGATAATACATCCAAACAAGTCCAAAACCTTTGCTTGCAGTTCCATGTCAAATAGTCTTTATTCAAGAAGATGTTATAAGTATTTGACATGCGTTTGCTAACTTTTATTTGTCTAAATTCAAAGAAGAATTTCTCTTTCTTTCGCCCGAAGGTCTTCCTTGTTATGTCCCCCAAACGAAGTTTGGGAACATATTGTTTTTACTCTGTTTCTTATTAAGTCTTCCGTTCACAACGGAAGACTTATAGTGATTGTATTGTTTCTTTTTAAGTCTTCCGTTCACAACGGAAGACTTATAGTGATTGTATTGTTTCTTTTTATTATTATTATTATTATTCCTCCCAAATTTTGTGAGCGCGATTACTCAGAGATGGTTGGATAGATTTTCACAATTTTTCACATGATAGTAGGCTGATATATGAAGTTTATATAAAATTCCGTTTTTTGAAAAATTCACTTCCGGTCCGAAGTTACGGCCGAATTTCCAATTTTTAAATGGACTTTTGTCCGGAATTTTTCTTGGAAACGGTTTGAGGTAAAGATGTGAAATTTACAGGAGTATTAGATCATGACATTCTCTTTGTTTCGAAGTTGTTTTCGTGTGTTTCCGGTACTTCCTGTCCGAACTGGAAGTGAACTTGTGTTTGGTCAATTTTCAACTTTTTTGTTTTTTAATATTTTTTCAAGATATTATTATGTATAACAGAGGTTATTCTACAAATACTAAATATATAATTTGTTTTGAAATCAGATTCCACATTTTGCAGATTTTCGGTACCCTCATTTTCCCTATTTACCTAGTGTGTAGACAATGGGCAAAGAAAGATAACTCTGACTTGTAAGTGAGAATAGAACTTTCGAGATAAAGGCGGAAATAGTATCGATGACGTTAGAGACATATACACTCTCCATATCAAAATATTAAGACGTTCTATATTCACTCTTCAAAATTTAAGAGGACGTTGGTTACCGCTTCCAGTGCATGTAAAGTTTGAAGTTGCCAGTGTAGTGTAAGTCTGTATTGACAGTTAGTTAATTTACACATGAATATATCTAAAAAAAATTAATATATATATATATGCTAGGTAGCTAATTCAAGTAAATATATTATAAGCACTGAATATACATTTATAGTGATGGACAGGCATGCAGTTTTATCTATTTCGTATATTAAGTTCAGAATACGATAGTTATAAGCCTTCTATAATGCAGACGATTTATTATTCTCTATGATCTGAATGCGAAATTATCCCGATTTCCGAGTTTTACTTTCGATATTAAAAAATATTACATACACTCAAAAAAGGAATTAAGCGATAGAAAATTGTAATTCAGTACTGTTTTAAAGCCTTTATAAATAAATTGATATCTGCCTCTGAAAAGAAAGAAAATCAATCTATAGATTAGATTTGGTTATTACATATATATTTGATAAAAGGTTAAATTATTTATGACACATGATCTATACTCTATATACCCAAGGAATTATAAAAGATGTGAAAAGGCGATTCTTGGATTCTTGTGAAATACTCAAAGAGTTAAAGAGTGTGTGAAATAATGGTACGCTATATGTTTCTTTTGAAAAAAAAAAAACATGATAAAAAAATTGTACAAGTCTGTTGATATGTGGGATTAGTATATCTGAATGAACACAATTTTATGCAATGATATATAATCATGTACATGCAACTGACGTCCGTACTTTTCCTTGTAATTCATAAAATTATCTAATTCCTTTGAAGCCCCCCCCCCCCCCCCGTCTTGAATTTGAATTATATATTCGTTTTAGATTTAAATCTGGAACATGTGAATAACATTACCATTTACATGTATACAGAATTTCATATTTTATAATTATGAAATGTTCAATTTACATGTCTGAGAGAGAGAGAGAGAGAGAGGAGAGATTCCCTCTTAATCCCGATCCAGACCAAAAATTAGTTCTTTATCGGTCACACCCATTCTTTATTAGATGTTTTCTGATTTCATAGTCAGTCATGGTCACATTCTGTATATTTTTCAGCTGAAAAAGTATCACACGAAGTGCACGTGTGTTGACCTGTCAATCAAAATCACTTGACGCTGTATGCACTGCAATTAAGTAGCCTGAGTTCGAAATGATCTTGAAGTATGATCTTTAAGTAAATCTGCTGCAATAAACTTGTGAAAAAAATAGAATAAAATAAAAAATAAAATATCTCGGTATTATGAACTTCGACTGTGGGACGTGGAGACCGGTCCTTTGGATGATATCGTATAAATCGAGGTCCCTTGTCGCAGAAGATGCTGGCATAAAAAAGATTCCCCACTGCTCAATTGCGATAAATGCCAAAGTATAGGTCAAAAATTTACAGTCTCCACCGGCGAGTGGTGGCGTCTCCATGTGAGTGAAAAATTCTGGAGAGGGACGTTAAACAACATACGTATAATCAATCAATCAATCAATCAATCAATCAATCAATCGATTGCTGAAGAATTACTGTAATTGAATAATTTGTCTTATAGGTATGTTGTCAAATCTTGATATTATAACTTTACAAAACTCAGTGACTTTACGTTTAATGTGATACTAAATTAATTCATTATATTTTTTTATAACACCATCACAATTATGCCAAAACATACACACAGTGAAGTTTATGATAGTACGGTGTTCGTTCGTCTGTTTGTTTGTCTTAGAAATGATTGCAAACATTTTTTTTTTAAATTGCTAATGATATACGTATATCTCTTATAGGTGCCAAATGTATTATACAAGATTGATAATGAAAATCAAAGTACCTTAAGTACTGAAAGGACTTTTTTCCAGTTATTTTTTTCTTTCACAGTAAATATGATATGTATGTTTTTTACACAGAAAAAAGCAAATTCTTACAGATTTAGAAGAACGGAAGACTTTTTTGTTGCCATGGCAACAAGAGTCTAGTTATTATTATTATTATTATTCCTCCCAAATTTTGTGAGCTCGATTACTCAGAGATGGTTGGATAGATTTCCACAATTTTTCACATGATAGTAGGCTGATATATGAAGTTTATATAAAATTCCGTTTTTTGAAAAATTCACTTCCGGTCCGAAGTTACGGCCGAATTTCCAATTTTTAAATGGACTTTTGTCCGGAATTTTTCTCGGAAACGGTTTGAGGTAAAGATGTGAAATTTACAGGAGTATTAGATCATGACATTCTCTTTGTTTCGAAGTTGTTTTCGTGTGTTTCCGGTACTTCCTGTCCGAACCGGAAGTGAACTTGTGTTTGGTCAATTTTCAACTTTTTTGTTTTTTAATATTTTATCAAGATATTATTATGTATAACAGAGGTTATTCTACAAATACTAAATATATAATTTGTTTTAAAATCGGATTGCGCATTTTCTAGATTTTAGGTACCGTCATTTTCCCCATTTACCTAGTGTGTATACAATGGGCAAAGAAAGATAACTCTGATCTGTAAGTGAGAATAGAACTTTCGAGATAAAGGCGGAAATAGTATCGATGACGTCAGAGACATATACAATATTTAGACGTTCCATATGCACTCTTCTAAATGTAAGAGTACGTTGGTTACTGCTTCCAGTACATGTATAGTTTAAAGTTGCCAGTGTAGTGTAAGTCTGTATTGACAGTTAATTGATTTACACATGAATATATCTAAAAAAAATTAATATATATATGCTAGGTACCTAACTCAAGTCAATATATTATAAGCACTGAATATACATTTACAGTGATGGACAGGCATGCAATTTTATCCATCTCGTATAGTAAGTTCAGAATACGATAGTTATAAGCCTTCTATAATGTAGACGATTTATTATTCTCTATGATTTGAATGCGAAATTATCCCGATTTCCGAGTTTTATTTTCGATATTAAAAAATATTACATACACTCAAAAAGGAATTGAGCGATAGAAAATTGTGATACAGTACTGTTTTAAAGCCTTTATAAATAAATTGATATCTGCCACTTAAGGGGATGAAGGACACATGGTCACATGACTCTGTTTAACTACGTCATAGTCTCCGTTTATGTAAGTGCAAAACGTGTAAACCATCAGTTCTTGTATTAATATTTGACAATTTGTTTACTTTGATTACCATCTTTAATCTTATGTATAAAAAATAAAAAGTTTTAACATTCTTGTAAACATTAACAAATTATGAAATTGTTTGATCCACTCCTCTGTTTCCCTAAACTGCGCGTCCAACAAGTCGGTGACGTCATACACGATCTGTTAGTACAGCAAGATCATACTCGGTGAATACAGGGGCGGTATTTATTATGTAAAAACAGGTCATAATCAGTATGTGATGAAATATTTTGAGAAATGGGGAACACAAAAATCATTTTTGCATTGCTGATGACGGAAATCTTATGTAGGTATATCTTATTTCGCTTATTTAGCTTACGCGTGACGTCATAGTTGGTTTTTCCCGTACTCGAGAAATGTAAACATGACACGGTTTTGTCATGCTTATGCCTTCTTTCACGATGTCCTGTGCAATATTGAGGTCAGCTTCACCATTCGAAATTTTTACAGTTAATCAATAATACGAAGGACTTGCATTTCAACGTAAATTTAAAAATATTGAATGATAGAATTTTTTGTAAATTACGTTTTATGTTGTTTAAGTTGTCTTAAAAAGTACGTAATTTTCCCTATCCAGATGCAGAGTGATAGAAGAAATTTGCTTTTTTGAATTTTAAACCCTATTCATACTCTGAAATATTTTAAAAGATACATGTCCACTTCATATTTTTTTATAAATGCTTAAAAAATCCCATTGTTGACAGAGTAATGAGCCCAGAAACATGGAGAATTAAAACTCCACTTAGATACTGTAGGACATAGTATTTGTCAATCAATATCTCGAAAATAAGGTCAGAAACCTAATGATATTTCTGCTTTAAGATATGTGGGACATACTTAATTAGAAATATACAAAATATAAAAAAAATTGAATGACAAGTATTTTTTCAGCTCAAGGTCCTTCTTCCCCTTAAAAGAAAGAAAATCAATCTATAGATTAGATTTGGTTATTATATGTATATTTGATAAAAAGTTTAATTATTAATGACACATGATCTATATTCTATATACCCAAGGAATTATAAAAGATTTGAAAAGACGATTCTTGGATTCTTGTGAAATACTCAAAGAGTTAAAAAAAAAAATATGTGAAAACGCGATTCTGTGTGAAATAATGGTACCCTATATGTTTCTTTTGGAGAGAGAGAGAAAAAAAAACATGATAAAAAAATTGCACATGTCTCTTGATATGTGGGATAAGTATACCTGAATGAACACAATTTTATATAATTATGTACATGCAACTGACGTCCGTACTTTTCCTTATAATTCTCCCCCCCCCCCCTCCCTCGTCTTGATTATTTGGAGACGTTCGTACAGCTAGGCATTTGAATTATATATTCGTTTTAGATTTAAATCTGGAACATGTGAATATAATTACCATTTACATGTATACAGAATTTCATATTCTATAATGGTAGATTTGTCATTATGAAATGCTCAATTTACGTCTGAGAGAGAGAGAAGGAGAGAGATTCCCTCTTAATCCCGATCCTCCTATCCATTAACATAGACCAAAAATTAGTTCTATATCGGTCACACCCATTCTTTATTAAATGTTTTCTGATTTCATAGTCAGTCATGGTCACATCCTGTATATTTTTCAGCTTAAAAAGTATCACACGAAGTGCACGTGTGTTGACCTGTCAATCAAAATCCCTTGACGCTGTATGCACTGCAATTAAGTAGCCTGAGTTCGAAATGATCTTGAAGTATGATCTTTAAGTAAATCTGATGCAACAAACTTGTGAAAAAATAGAATAAAATAAAAAATAAAATATCTCGGTATTATGAACTTCGATTGTGGGACGTGGAGACCGGTCCTTTGGATGAGATCGTATAAATCGAGGTCCCTTGCCGCAGAAGGTGCTGGCATAAAAAAGATTCCCCACTGCTCAATTGAGATAAGTGCCAAAGTATAGAACAAAAATTTGCAGTCTCCACCGGCGAGTGGTGGCGTCTCCATGTGATTGAAAAATTCTGGAGAGGGACGTTAAACAACATACGTATAATCAATCAATCAATCAATCGATTGCTGAAGAATTGCTTAAATTGAATAATCTGTCTTATAGGTATGCTGTCAAATCTTGATATTATAACTTTACAAAACTCAGTGACTTTACGTTTAGTGTGATACTTTTTTATAACACCATCACAATTATGCCAAAATATACATACAATGAAGTTTATGATAGTACGGTGTTCGTTCGTCTGTTTGTTTGTCTTAGAAATGATTGCAAACAATTTTTTTTTTAAATTGCTATTGATATACGTTTATCTCTTATAGGTGCCAAATATATTATACAAGATTGATAATGAAAATCAAAGTACCTTAAGTACTGAAAGGACTTTTTTCCAGTTATTTTTTTCTTCACAGTAAATATGATAAGTACGGAAGCCGGTTGGTGCCAGGTAGAAAAAATATTTTATCTGGCGGCCGCCAGATAACTTTCTGGCGGCCGCCAAATAACTATCTGGCGGCCGCCAGATAAATAACTGGCGGCCGCCAGAAACTTATCTGGCGGCCGCCAGATAAAATATTTTTCTACCTGGCATCTACCGGCTTCCGTAGATATGTATGTTTTTTACACAGAAAAAAAGCAAATTTTTACAGATTTAGAAGAACGGAAGACTTTTTTGTTGCCATGGCAACAAGAGTCTAGTTATTATTATTATTATTATTATTATTTTTCTTCCTGGGTACTTTTTTGTCCGTGAGTGATCTCCGAAACTACACATCCGATTGAGGTGAAACCTTTTTAGGGTTAATAGGAATGTTATGTAGATTTGCGGAACGAAGGTCATTTTGCGCGCACGCGCATGCACGTGCGTGCGCGTGCAATGCGTAAAATGACCAATATACTTGTTATAGCTGTAACTTTTATATTTTTTTATGAAATCCTTTGATACTCAGAATATAAGGATGTATTAATAGTGTAGACAAGATGACATGGTCAGAATGCGCATGCATGCACGTGCGCGCATGCGCATTGATTGAAATAAGCAATACAATCGATATAGACTTAACTTGTACATTTTTTGATGAATTGCATTGAAACTCAGAATATAAATATATATTAGAAGTGTACACAAGAAGACTTGATCAGCGCACACATGCATGCACGTGCGTGCACGTGCGCGCGCGTGCAATGAGTAAAATGACAGATATACTTGATATAGCTATAACTTTCATATCCTTTGATGAAATGCTTTGATACTCAGGATATCAGGATATATTGAAAGTGTAGACAAGATGACATGGCCAGAATGCACATGCATGCACGTGTGCGCATGCGCAATGATTGAAATAACCAATACAAATGATATAGACTTAACTTGTACCTTCTTTGATGAATTGCATTGAAACTCAGAATATAAATATATATTAGAAATGTACACAAGAAGACTTGATCAGCGCACACATGCATGCACGTGTGTGCACGTGCGCGCGTGTGCAATGAGTATAATGACAGATATATTTGATATAGCTATAACTTTCATATCCTTTGATGAAATGCTTTGATACTCAGGATATCAGGATATATTAAAAGTGTAGACAAGATGACATGGTCAGAATGCACATGCATGCACGTGTGCGCATGCGCAATGATTGAAATAACCAATGCAAATGATATAGACTTAACTTGTACATTTTTTGATGAATTGCTTTGAAACTCAGAATATCAATAAATATTAGAAGTGTACACAAGATGACATGATCAGCGCACACATGCATGCACTTGCAAGCACGTGCGTGCGCGTGCAATGAGTAGAATGACCAATATACTTGATATAGCCAAAACTTTCATATCATTTGATGAAATACATTAATACTCAGAATATAAGGATATATTAATAGTGTAGACAAGATGACATGGTCAGCATGCACATGCATGCACGTGCGTACGCGTGCAATGAGTAAAATTACCAATATACTTGATATAACCATAACTTTTACATTTTTTGATGTAATGCTTTGATACTCAGAATATATAGACCCTTTATAAATGTAGACAAGACGACATTGTCAACATGCACATGCGCGCGCATGCAATGCTAAAATGACCAATTTACTTGATATAGCTGTAACTTTTACACTTTTTGATGAAATGCTTTGATACTCAAAATATGTAAATATATTAATAGTGTTGTCAAGATGACATGGTCATTATGGACATGCATACACGTGCGCGCGCTTGCAATGCGTAAAATGACAGATATACTTAATATAGCCGAATTTTTTTTATCTTTTGATGAAATTTGAATATAAAGATGTATTAAAAGTGTAGACAAGTTGACATGGTCATTTTTTACATGCATGCCCGTGCGCCCGCGTGTAATGCGTAAAAAACCCAATATACTTGACTGCCTTTTTTAATGAAGCTTACAGGGAATTAGACACCAAAAGGAAGTTGGGGAGCGTTTGGGGAACATCTGTAACGGTCCCCGTTACAATTAATACTAGTTGGTAATTGTATTTTAACTCACCTCTGTACTATCGTGTTTCGACTGAATGATTTTAGTTATACTCTTTGAAATAAACATTGTGCTTATTTTTTATTCGTATTTTCATATTTCATTTTTAAATACAAAATAGAACATTCTAAATTAAAAACAAAAATAAATAAGGAAAATAAACGTTAATAATGATTATTGTAGTGATAAACAATCTTGTGCCTACTGTAATTTTCTTTCTTTTTTGTCATAGTTTTATCGTCGGTCCTATCGTCGTGGTGATCATTATCGCTATTGTCGTCGGAATCATATGTTACAGTTAGATTTTGTTGTGTTCATGGTGAGGTAGTATAGCCTAATGATTAATACTAGTATATCAATTTATAAGTATCCTTTAGGTTAAGCACTATGACTTATAATCTAATCAAATAATAAAGATTAATGCTTGTTTATAAATCGATAAGTATTTTAAAAATATAGAGAAATAAAGGAATATGGCATTTTACTGTAATGTATTTTGATATTACATATACATGTATTCATGTACCTAACTTGTAAATATAACATATATGTATATATATGTAATACATATGTAATTTATATTAAATCAGCATATCTCGTATGTCCATGTGTGATGCTGGTCGGGATATTAATTAAAATTTAATTAAGTGATGCCTATGGGACACTGATATCTGTACTTCTCTTAAGAATTGGTCCTGATAGCAAGCGACTGCAAAAATAGTGAGCATCTTTACTTTTAGTAAATTAATTATGTTCCAATTTATATTTCTTACAGGAGAAGGACGTGTACAATACTAAATAACCCAACTAGGCAACGGAAAACTTCTATGAAATGAACAACACAAAAGTTTGGACAACTACAAAGTTATTGACAACCTCAAAATTACCGACAGCATCAGGAAATATCAGGCTACAGAAAAGCATGGAGAGAGAGAGAGAGAGAATAATCACTTTCTCTTGAACATTTATCTTTTGTTAATGCTTTATCTAATTTGGGCTATATAATGAACTTCCTATCAGTATGAAATATTTTGCATTATACTCTATAAGTTCACATTATCATCTCTACTGACTGTTGAAGTTCATCCATAATAAATATATTAATTTCTATTTTAGTATTCAAGAGTACAAATGAAATATCATACCCATTTTCTGACTGCACAAAATACATGTACTTAGCTTGTATTAAAATTTTGTCACTAGAACTGAGTTATACCAAACCTTGGGGGGGGGGGGGGGGGGTGAACGCTTTAACAAACATCCTCTCGGATTTATAACGTGTGCGTTTTGTTTCTCTTTGGTTTCATTTCTTGGTGACAAATTAGATATAAAACCAATCATGAAATGAATACATTTCTATTTAAGGATCTGGATATTTAGTCAGAGCTCAAAAGAATAAAAATATGTAAATGATTGACCATTCTACGTGTATAAAATGGAAAAGGGGATTCTATTTCAAAATAGATGTGGAATCTCGCTGTGCACACAGGTGTAAGAAAAAAATTACTGATGGGTTCCATTGTAGTGAGTATAGTTTTTTTTAATATGATTAGATGTTTTAAGGTACGTTAGGCTTTTTATAAAGCATCACATAGAAATGTAAAGAAAAACTATTTTTTAAAGTTAAAATTAGAGTAATAAATATTATTATGATTATGTGTTAGCTTGTTTCTGTTTAAAGTGTAAAAAGTATGTCAAATCACTGGGGCACTTTCGAAATGATAAGTGCATTTAAAAACGCTATCTTCTGAGCAGGTATTTGTCCAAAGCCTTTTATTTGTTAGCTTTGCAGTTTTAACTCGTCAGAAAGTCTTAATTCCAGATAATGTACTTTTTAAAAAAAAATTTGTGCCATCTTCATTTGTAGTCGAATTCCTGACTTTCCTTTTTCCGGATGATTTTCTGAAATTATGATCATTTTTAAACTCACATCTGTACTGAGAATAGAATGGACTAAATGTTTCCGTTACGCTTTATCTTCCCACTGAAGAAGGTCTAACGAAAAATATAATACATAAAATTAAAGTAAGGATGGTTCTGTATCGGAAGTCATTTTACAGTATGTAAACTGACTGCAAAATACTTCCCTGAAAACTTTCACTGAGCAACATTTGAAAACTGAGAATGGGCATGTTGAAGATTGTGTTGCTTGTATTCATTTTTGGTTTGACTATCGGTAAGTAGATAAATAGGTAAGTTGTTAAATATGTTTAAAAAAGGGAATCCTCTGTCTTAGGTATGTTTTTTTTTATTTCCAGTAAGTAATCTCTCCAAAAAAAATTTATACGTACATAAAATTTGGTCAAAACCTTTTAAGGTAGTTTGGTATATTATAATGACCTAACAAATAGGGGGTTTGTACTTGCACAAATTAGTTAAACTTATTTGCATAAAATGGACAATGTTTAAATAAAAGATTTTTTTTTTGTAGTATCTATATTACGGAAACACAGATTTCACTCTTATGCTAATACATGCATATCCATATAAGGAGTGAGGAGAATTACTTATCGTACGTGGCGTCTTGCAATAAGTGGTTAATCAGTGGTTTGAAAAAAGAGAAAAATTCCCATACTAAAAAATCAACAATAGAAATACGAAAAAGAAAGACTAACGCAGATTGAAGCAATTTTTAAAAAAAAAAAGATATATAACGAATATCATATTTAGCATGTGGATTAAAATTGAGACCTATATTATCCGGGCATAACATTTTCATTGTGACACTTTATCATATAAAACATTTGGTCTCTTTTTACACAATAAGTTAAAATAGGGTATGGATGTCGACCTTAATGAAACGCAATCTAAACAATGGAAAGGAAGAAAAAATATAGACATATCACATTGGAAATAGACACTTGAAGATGTCCGTGGAAAAGAAAAACGAAGAGAGATTGCATTTGTGCTTACGAAGCAAAATTTGAAATGACAATCAAATTATTCAATACAATGTATTGAAAAAATTCAATTATAAGCTGATCTATACAGACGGTTTTTATCCTTTCGGGATTGATTTTCCTCAAATCCAGCAAGGATACAATAAACTTACTGTTTAAGTCATACATGTACAGGATAGGTGTATAATCGGTCAAAATAACGTTCAAGTATGGGTAAGGGAATTCTTTGTTTGTTCTAGTGATATTAGCAACTTCCTGCTTTTAAAATAATCATGACATAAAAATCGCAGGCATTTGCACCCTACTCGTGTGTTCGGAACCTTTCATTTTTTTTTTCGGTGTTCTGCAAATCATAATACTCGAGGAGTTCGCAGTATCTGGCGAGACTACAGCGAGATAAGGTAAATTATTCACGGAAATGTGGCTAGGAAGTGACCGGCCCGTGGAGATATGGTAAACAGAAAAGTTATGTTGCTTTTCAGTTTTTGACCACCGTATAATATCAGTAGAAATGTTATTCAATCTCTCTTAAATTCATTCAAACTTCAATACGTATTCTTTATGACATTATTTTCTGCAGTTATGCATTAAAATTTCTTTTTGGACAAACATACTTGCATGGGAACTGGGACTATAATTTTGACCTCGAATTAGGAATGGAGGTACTAACATGACAATTGACAAATCAGCTGAATGAGCTGAATTACATTATGGGTTGCTACGGATACTACAGGAATTTTACGCTTGTGAAAAAACCAAATCTACAGGTGATCGGAAAAGCACAATGGACATTTTTTTCCATGCATTTCGTAGATAATAAGCAATATGTCCATTTTTATTCTATTATTTCCATGCTCACAATTACAAACAATTCATTCGTTAATTAAACGTGGAATTCTAGGTTTCTCAAAGTCATATGTACACATACATGTAAGGCGAATTGCGTCTGTATTCCTTTCGCAGCTATGTTAAGGCTTCCCGAAGCTTTAAAATGCGCTCAAAACATACTATGTCATTGCAAGGTCGGTTTTGGTTTTAATTTATAAGTATTGAACTTTAGTACTTCCAGTTTATATAGAGGATTTCCTCGGCTATATATTAACATATTTGTTATGATATCACATGACGTTGTTGATCACGTGACGGTCATTTATAATTTTTTGAAGTGTTTCATATAAATCGCTTCGGCGCAGCTGATTAACACAATAATTATTGATATTTTGTTATATAAATAAACTCATCGTATCCTTGTGTATCCGAAATGTGCTTGGGAAAAGTCATAGTATTACTTGGGTACAAAATATTTCCTGAGAAATTCAACTTACCTACAAATTTGAGGGTATTTTCCACACAATATCGTAATCTGTATTAAAAGAAAGCCAACACACATTTTTCCCAAGCAAGATTCAGTTAGAGAACAACCTCTTCTTTCAGATTTCCACAAAAATTCTCAGATTAATCCTCATTAATCACCTGCGCCAGACTCTTTTATACACACAAAATAAATTCTACCTCCAACCACGGGCATAAAACAGAGTACATTTCAAAAGTACATTTTTCATAAACATTTTGAACATGCTGAATTTCAGTCAAGGGTAGGTAAGCGGTGTGATTTTAAATTATACGGACATATACGACTTAAAAAACCTCTGACGACCCGTGAATTTTGCAATAGCTATCTAGCATTTTACATGCAGTTTGAAATAAAGTGTAAAGTTCATGACACTCTCCCCGTCATAACACCTCAAGTTTGCAGTGACTTGACGTCATTTTCCATTATGACGTCAAATTTTGGTAGTTCAGAGATGTGAAGGCACAGAGTGCACTGTGATATTCTACGGGAAGCCTTAACCTACCTGCGTTATTGTACTATCGCTGAACATTACTGTCAGGTGGATTCCCTGGCAGAAGACACGTAATCACGGGTATTGTAATGTAAAAAAAAAAACCTTTGTTGTCCATTTAAATGCCTAGGAGATTCTGCTAGTTCTCCTTATTCTTGAAGCGCTGGTGTTCTGAACGTCGCACAGACTACATTTTATTATGTACATTTTCTAGTTAACAACGTAACAAAAAATTAAAACGCCCGTGACATCTTTCTTAGTTTCTCATCTTTGTATTTTTTTCATAAAAACAATTTTTTTTTTCGTTTTTTTTTTCTTTTGTTTTGTTTTGTTTTTTGTTTGTTTGTTGTTGGGTTTTTTTTTTGCAATCCATTTAATATCGGATCGTAGATTGACCTGAACCACGTTTTCGAAGTAAAATGTAAATATATAGTTGTCCAGTAACTTTTACTATACATTCAACGATTGGTCTATTGTTCTTGGTAAGATCCTCTGTGCGCATTAATAACTATAACCATATAAGGTAAACAAAGGTTTCATTGTAGAAGATATTACAGATTTTTTTGTACCAGCGTATTTGGCGATTTTGGAAAAATTGTCGCTACTGATCTCCCATTTTTGCCGTAAAATATCGCAAAAGCGAAGATGAAGTAGATTGTGATTTTTAGCTCCCCCTCCCCTTTCCTTTTTAAAATCATGAAAATCTTTCAGTAAGGTCTGGAAACACATGTTTCATATGACAGGTTTTTAAAAGAAACAGACTGTAGGAATTTCCTGTTTACCGCCAATTTTATGTATAAAACCGTTTCTACCTTATTACCTTTAAATGGGCCAAACTACACTACGTGTATTGAATTAAAATCACAATAACATTAGAAGGGGTGACTTGTTTCGTATACAGGGCACACCCTACTTATTCTTACCACAAGGTACATATAACTCAATTTCAATCACACTAATTTCAAAACATATTTTATTAATTTATCAATCATTATCCTACTTTAACAAGACAAAGTTCGCTTCGAGATACTTTTTTTTTTACTTTTCTAATAAATTGTTCTATACTTCCTTCGTCGAGCCTCTTTGTTTTTAACCACTCATTTATTCCTCAAAAAAGTCTAAACACATATTAAGACTTTACCCGGGATACATCAATTTCCGGTTGGGTTTAAATGTACGTTAAAACCAGAGACTTCAGAAGGAAAAGCTCGGAAGACTCTGGCTTTATCCAACATTTTAAGTCTTAATGAAAGTTGATGTATCCCGTGTAAAATCTCAAAATGTATTAATTAACAATTTAAATAGGGGTGCCCTGTATACACACTGGTAAACAAGTTCCCTTGATATAAATCCTTGTCTTGTGAGCTGTGAGACACAATGATATAGATTTTCTGGAAGATATTGAAAAGGACCACACAACTTTTCAATCATTCCTAGTCAAAATTATTTTATATTTCATATCTAAAGTATAGAGTAAAAGAACGCCCAATCAAATTAAATAACGGGTAATAACTTTCCTAAAATATATAGTTAAAGGAATATGTAACAATTAAAAAATCAATATCTTAAGTGGCATTTACATTGTTCAGTAAAGTGTTATAAATTCGTTCCAATAAGAATTTCGAACTCAAATAGAAACATCGCCAGCTAAATTGCAAGTCGAATTTTTTTCTATACCCTTACAACAGATCTCAGCGATTGCATTGGGGTTACTGTTCATGTATCAAGTCAGTGCCTGATACGGCAGAAGACCGAAGATCCTTAATATATCCAGCACAGCTAGCGGCGCTTTGCGACGCTCGTCTCTGCGAGCTCATAAAGCAATGCCTTGGCAAAGAGAAATTTCGGATTTTCCACATTGATCCAAAAAGAATTTTTTTCGCAGTTACTTCTAGACCCACAATCCTTTGAGAAATGCATCTTGCCGCAAACTATGTTAAATTCTCGTGGTAACAACAACAGTTCAAAAAAACATGTAGTATCGGTATAATAAAACGCTTATAACGCTTATTCATAGGTTGTAAGTGGGATAGCTCTTTTTTTCAAACCGTTGATAGGAAGTTATCCCTACGGGCAAGTCTTCAGTGAAAAGTAAAGTTTCCAAAAATTCTACAAGTACTGTAAATTTCTGTTATCATTTATCTTTTTACAAAGTTTACCATCCCACACCCACAACACCGCCCCAACTGGAAATACTGAGTCCGCCCAGTTACAAATGCAGATCTGATATTGGTACATTGATTTGAATTTGAAAATGTATTGTTAACATTCATGCAGTGTATTTCAAAAGGGGAAAAGACGAGAGGAAAAAAAAAGAAAATTCATTCATACATTTGTTTTGCTTGGTAAACTCGATTCATACATTTGTTTTGATTGGTACACTCGTTTGTCGGTAGAATTTGAACTCAACTAAGTTATATTTCATTTATTAATGTTTATTTCTTTTTTCCAGCTTTAAACCCTGATGGGACGTGTGACAGAGACAGTGACTGTGTCATTTCGGGCTACAAGTGTTGTACTGGAACTACATGGTGCTGTTCTCCTGGTTATATCTGTACTGGAACCTCTACTTGCTTAAGTGTTGGGTATGGATAAATCCTGTCCAAGATCATTAACTGAGAACAGGCTTAAGTCAAAATTTTGATTTTTTATATCTTGAGTTTAGAAAAAAATAATTTTCATTCATAACTTTTATATATACTATCAATAACAAATTGTTCTATTAAACAGTAAAAATATAATGTTCTTTTCCCGATGTTTACTTTCTAACCCAACCACAAAATGTGTATCAAGTATTAAAAGATTTATCATAAATATGAGTTTAGTGAAGTTTTGACAAGCTCAGCTGCATATTGTTGTCCATGAAAGTAGATCTTACGTGTAATTCTATTAAGCCTAATACTTTCAAGAATTAAAATGAGCCATGTAAAAATTCCTATTTTTTTCTAATAATTTTCCTGTTTTTGTGTCAGTGTTTCCCTTTAATAATTGGCTGTTTCCAAACAAACTATGCAAAAGTAAACCGAGACTTGATGAAAATAATGAAGGTCCCTTATAACCTAGCTTTACCACATTATGTACCTTGATTTTTTTAAAAAATCTATACCGAAAAACTATGGTTTCTTATTTAATACAATTACAGATAAACAAAAAGTGTATCAAATTGATCGACCTAACTGTTATTTTTCTTTTCTTTTTTTATCATAGGGTGATCGTCGGTCCTATCGTTGTGGTGATCATCATCGCTATTGTCGTTGGAATCATTTGTTACAGTAAGTTTTTGATGCCTTGATGATGAGGTGAACATAAGTTGAGTATAATGATTAATATTAACATATCAATTTATAAGTATCCTATAGGTTTAGAGCAAAAGTTTAGCATTATGATTAATACAATAATTACATTGTATATAATAAAGATTAATACTTATTTATAATTGATAAATATTTCAAAGATGTAGAGAAAGATGGAATATGGCAATTTTACTGTAGTGTAGTGTTAAATTACATCTACATGTACATGTATGTCTAACATGTAAATTTAACATATGTAATGTTTAATACATGTGTGATATTAAATCAGCATATCTTGAGAGTACACTGTATGTACACGTCTGATGCTGGTCAAGATATCAATTAAGTGATGCCTACAAGATGATGATATCAGTACTTCTCTGTGAAATAGGTCCTAATAGCCAGCGACCGAAAAGGTAGTGAACATCGTTTGCTTTTATTGAAATGATGTTCCAAATTATATTTCTCACAGGAAGAAGACGTCTACAATCCTAAATAAGTCATCTAGGCAATGGACAACTTCTAAGAAATAGACAACACAAAATTACCCACAACCACAAAAATACCGACAACCACAAAATTACCGACAGCTACAGAAAATATCAACTAATCAGAAAAGCAGAGAGAGAGAGAGAGAGAAATAAAAATTATTTACATTTGAACAATTATCTTTACTTTTCTAAGTTAAGTTCCTAAGTTAATACCTTTTCTATTTAAAGTTTATTTGTATAATAAACTTCCTATCAGTATGAAATATTTCGCTCTTGGTTTAGTTTGCGTTATACTCTGAAAGTTCATATTATCGTCTCTACTGACTGTTGAAGTTCATCCATAATAAAAACATTTCTAATATAGCATTCTTACAATTTCTTTTTGTCTATTTTTTACCAATCAAATGTGTCGTTGTGGACCGATTTAAGCATTCAAAAAATATCACAATGTACACACCATGTCTAAGAGTTGTGATAAAATTTATTTTTAAATAAACATTTTAGAAAATAAGTCAATTTATTAAAAAAAAATTATCATTTAAATATTAACAAAAATGATATATAAAACTTCATGGTTACAAATTAATAAGTAGATTTAAGCTGATATTTTCCTGGACACAATAATATGACATCAATCTGAAAAGGCATATAAATAAAGTAATTTGAACATATTGAAAGGAAAGACATTGGCTCCCGAAATATAGTTCTAAGGAGCTGCAGACATGTAATATCATATCCATTTTCTGACTCTACAAAATACTTAGCTGGAATCTCACTAGAATTACATGTAAGTTATAACAAAAATTGGAAAGGGGGGGGGGGGTGAACGCTTAAACAAAAATCCTTTCGGTTTTATAAAGTGTGCGACTCGTTTCTCTTCGGTTTCATTTCTCGGTGACAAATTAAATATACAACCAATCAAATAGTGAAAACATTTTTACGGTAGGATCTGGATACCGTATTAGCAGAAATTTTAGCGAGGATTCAATTTTGGCATTTTAGCGAGGTTGTTGAGACCGCTAAAATTTGAGATCGCTAACGATTCCTTCCACATTGGAGGTTACCTTTTTATTTCGAGGCATCACACGTCGCTAAAATTACTTTTTGCTAAAAAATTACGTCGATTTTTAAAAACAAATAGTTAGAGCTCAAAAGAATTTAAAAAAAAAGTAAATAATTGACCATTCTACGTGTATAAAATGGAAGAGCTGATTCTCTTTTAAAATAAATTTTGAATCCCGCTGTGCACACAGATGCTATTTTTTTAAAGTCATATTTAGAGTAATAAATATTGTTATGATGATATATTAACTTCTTTCGGTTTAAAGTGTAAAAAAGTATGTCGAATCACTGAAGCACTTTCGGAATGATGAGCGCATTTAAAAACGCTATCATCTAAGCAGGTCCAAAGCCTTTTATTTGTTAGCTTTCCAGTTATAACTCGCCAAAAAGTCTTAAATTAATTCCAGATGATGTACTTCTTTGTCATCTTTTTTGTCACCTTTATTTGTAGTCGAATTCCTGTATAATCTTTGTGATTTAATTTTTCCAATATAATTTAATTTAATCTGATTTGAATTCGTTTTTCTGACTTTCCTTTCTCCGGGTGATTTGAAATTATAACCATTTTTTAACTGACATATGTACTGAGATTAGACTTGAGTAAATGATTTTCGTTTGGCGAACAAACAAATCATTTCAATCTCTTTCTCGTCAATTCTAGGCTGCCGCTCATTTTTTTTTTAAATTATAAAACGATCGATTATATCATTAATTGGAAAAAAAAAAAGAATTAGGAAATTTGTACATGTAAAAGTAGGAAAAAAGGACAAAATACAGAATGATTTAGCAAACGATAATAGAGAAAAAAATATAGGTGGTCGGAATCGATATTTTTCTGATTATCGGTATAATACTGTCTAAATCTAATAGGCTTTTTTTTTAAGTACATGTTATAAATAGAATATAGTACGGTAAAAGATAGCAATATCCTTGATTTTATAATTATAACATGCATAACATTATGCGTAATATGATTTTCAATATGTCGGAGATATATTTTACAATTTACACTTTTACCCGGTCACTTTAACCATTTATATAAGTTGTACCTATAATCATCGAAACATTTACGGCAGATATAAGGATTTTTCTCCTCTCTTTTTATTATCTTTCAATGCAACTTTTTATCTCCTCACTATAGAAGAGTCAGCCGAAAACTATAAAGACCATGGAACATTAACTGGCAAGATTGGAAATATGCAGCTTACGTCATTTCCATTTGTTACCATCAAAACATGTAATGATAGACATGAAATGGGCGGGTACTTTTCGACACGGACGTCTGAGAGAACATTGGATTGAAATTCTAGTTTAAAATTCATTTTCAATCCACCTAAGATATTAATTATCATATGAAAAGTGTTAATGTATGATCCAAAAGACAAATAACTTCAATCCCAAATACATGTAGTTTGAAATAATGTATATCAGAGATTTTTAGCCAATATTTTTTAAGGACACTCACAAGTTATAGAAGGTAATATTCTTTCAGGGGACAGTCATTTGATTCTAGAAAAGGGGGGTGGAAATTTTGTTTAGACCAATTGTTTATGTTCATGCCATCACATAACAGAATATTTTTATCTCTGCTAATCAATTTATTTGTCTATGACAAGCGATGTTATTAAATTTCCTCTTCACTAAAAATGTTTGACAAGCAAAATCGGCGAGAGAGGGTGTCCAAACTAAAAGAAAATTTTCCTTTTTTATTTCCAAGCCCCCCCCCCCCCCCCCCCCCTACACACACAGAGGAATCAAATGTTCACAACCTTTTTATTTCATGAAAAACACTAGACAAAAAATTCTGATTTACAAATCATTTAAATTTCGGAATAGTTTGAAATTAAAATATACCATAAATTTCAAACAATTTTAGTAACACTGTTCTTAGAACGTACATGTAGCTGGGGTGGATTGAAAATGAATTTCAAACTGGAATTTCAATCCAATGTTTTCTCAGAAGCCCGCGCCGAATTTTACCCGCCTATTTCCTTGTCCATCATCAAATATTTTGACTCTAACATATGAAATGAAGTAAGCTGTATATTTCCTATCTTGTCAGTTAATGTTCCGCGGTCTTATAAAACGTAAATTAAAGTAAGGATGGTTCTCTGTCGGAAGTCAAAGTACAGTATGTAAACTTACTGCAAAATAATTAAACTTCCCTGAAAACTTTCACTGAACAACATTGAAAGAAAATTTAGAATGGGCATGTTGAAGATTATGTTGCTTGTTCTAATTTTTGGTTTCACTATCGGTAAGTAGATAAATAGGTAAGTTGGTAAATATGTTAATAAAAACGGAATTGTCTGTCTAAGGAATATCTTTTTTATTCACAGTAATTAATCTCTCCAAGAAAAATTTTATACGTATATTAAATTCGGTCAAAACTTAATGGCATAACAAAGAATGCATAAATAAGAGGTGTACTTGCAATTTTAATAAAACTTATCTGCATTAAACGGATTGAATGCTTCATTTTTTCAACTCAAATTACGATATTTAATATGTCTTTAAAAAGTCCTCCATTAATTAGAATCAATTAGGATCAATTATTGCATCCTCATTACTGAAATATAGATTTTATTTTAATTTATGCTTTTATATATATGGTGGCATTTTTATCACAAGTACGTATAAGGAATGAAGAGAATTATATTTCGCAGGTGGTCATTTGATGTCACTGCCTTGAAAAAAGGAGAAAGTTGTCATACCGGTATTAATGAATCAACGCCTAAATGAAATATATGAAAGAGAGAGACAAATGCAGATGGAAACAATTTTTAAAAAATTACTAACAACCACTATCATGTATGTGGATTGAAATATATCATGCAGGACAAATATTAAGCATTTACATGACACATTATCTGATAAAACATTTAGTCTCCTTTTTTACAATAAGTCAATATATTGTATGGATGTCGACCACAATGAAATGCAATCTGAACACAGGGAAAAAAATTAAAGACAATTGTATTAGAAATAGAAAAGCGGTTTGTGTAAAAAAAAAAAAAAAAAACCAAGGTATTGCATTTGTGGTTACAAAGCAAAATTTGAAATAACAATTCAATACATGCATTGAAGAAATTAAAAGTTATGCTACGATCGAGTTTTTATCCTGTCGGGATTGGGTTTCCTCAAATCCAGCTGGTATACAATTAACTGACTGTTTAAGTCGTACATAAACCGGATAGGCCGCTGTATATCGGTCAAAATTGGCAAGGAAACTCCTTGTTTATTCTAGTGATAAGCAACTTCCTGTTTTAAAAATAAACATGGCATAAAAATCACAGGCACTTGTTTCGTATACAGAGCATCCCTTACTTATTCTTACCACAAGATACCTAATTCAGTTTCAAACTTCCACTTCAAACTCGTATTTCATTAATTCATCAACAATTTAACTATTTTAACAAGACAAATCGCTTCGAGATACTTTTTTTCTTTTTTAATGAATCGTTCCTGACGTCCTTCGTCGAACCTCTTTATTATTCCTCGAAATTGTTCAACACATTTTAAGACTTTACCCGGGATACATCATCTTAGGGTTAAAATGTACTATAAAACCAGAGACTTCAGAGTGAAAAGCTCCGAAGTCTCTGGTTTTATCCTCCATTATAAGCCTAACTGAAAGTTGACCTATCCTGTGTAAAATCTTACAATTTGTTGCGATAATTTAAGTAGGGGTGTCCTGTATACACACTGGTATACGAAACAAGTGCCTATGATATAAATTCTTCCCTTGTGAGCTGTGAGACACAATGATATGTAATTTCTGGAAGGCATATTGAAAAGGAGCACACAACCATTCGATCATTCCTAGTCCAAAATTATCTATTTATCATTTATTATTTTATACCTAAAGTATAGAGTAAAAGAACGGCCAATTAACATTAATTAAACGGGAAATCACGTTTCTAAAAATATATATTTAAAGGTGCATGTAACAATATATATATATATATATATATATATATATATATATATATATATATATATATATATATATATATATATATATATATATATATATATATATATATATATATATATCTTTTAGTTGCATTTACATTGTTCAGTAATATGTTATACATGTAAGTAGGTTCATGTAAGAATCAAATCGAGTTAGAGAAGCCGAATTTTTTAGACCCTTACTATGGATTTCAACGATTGTAGTGGGGTTTCTGTTCATGTATCAAGTCAGAGCCTGATACAGAAGACTGCTGTTTTAAGATATTCGAAAGATACTTTTTAAATGGAAAGAAACAGTGCTTATCAACGTTTTGTCTTATTACGTCTCCGACCGGAGCCGAACTCGCATCCTTCAACATGTCTTCTAATACAAGTACAATTGATCGTCAGCTCTCTATGAAATTCAAAAAAGGGAAAAATGAAAAATGTAAAATTTAGATGATTGTATTGCTTCGAATACTAGCTTTCCCAAGAACTTGAACTCCACTTGGAAGTAATTAAAGCATGCAAATAATTATGTAATATTCGGTTTCCTTTCTTCAGCACTGAACTCGGTTGAGGCTTGCTACAGTGACAGTGAATGTCCTTCGAACTATAAGTGCTGTACCGGAACTACATGGTGTTGTCAGTATGGGTACATCTGTACTGGAACGTCTACATGTCTCAGTGTTGGGTAAGGACAAGTCTGAATTTATGGAAACAAAGTTTTACATACATACATGCATGTACAGATGTATATAGTGTTATCATGTTGTAAATTTTGAATTTACCAGGGGGAGGTAAATGCAAAATTTACAACATGTTGTAAATTTTGCATTTACCTCCCCCTAGTAAATTCAAAATTTACAACATGATAATGTAATAAATGTATTCCATCACGATTAAAAAAAAACTTTTGGGGGGTTTGCTTAGGTGGGGGGCTAAAATGTGTGTACACGCTTGCTAGGAGAATTTTAAAACATTAGGCAACCCAAATGATTAACTTTGAGTATCAAATTTTCTTAGAGACTGACGTTAAACACCACTAGACCACACAACTCATAACATTGTTTCTGTTATGATCTTTGATTAACTGGACTTCAAAGACTTCTCGGAAAAATAAATATTGTGTCATAAAAGTTAAAAGTGTATTTTTTAAGGTATAATAGCGCCTTGCTCCATGTTTTGTTAACTGAAAAATGTATACAGTGTATTTTTTACGCTTATGCTTTAGGATAAAAAGTGGATGGAAGACAAATAGGAAACAATGTGTTGTAGTATGAAGACATTATATCTTTTTGCCTTCTTTTGTGTGTTCATGCTATTTCATAGACAAATAATTTAAGCACCTGTGACAGCAACTAGCAAATTGTGGAGATTTTGCATAAAATATATTTTAATGTTATCTGAAATATGAAAGAAAATTTTGTCACGATTAAGATTTAATTTTTCAATTTCTTATTTAACAGACAACTCTTGGCTTATTCGCCATCTTCATTGAATTTTGTTATTTCATACAAATACGCAGAGAAAAAGAAGTTTTCAAATTTGTAAAACGGATATTGATAAGACTGGGTTTTTTTTTCTATTTTGTCACAGTGTGATCGTCGGTCCAGTTATTGTGATTGTGGTGGCCATTATCGCATGTATCGCCGGCGCCATCTTTTGTTTAAGTAAGTTTTTGTTGCCTTGTAGAGATAAATGAGATTTATCAATTTATAATTGGTATCCAATCGATCTATAGAAATTGAAATAAAAGATCGTATTTTATTTATTGGCAAGAAAGTTTTATTTGTTAAATTTTTATTCAATTCATGTCAACATTTCTTATAAAAAGTGTTCGGTGTTTCTTTTTCCCGTCTCTTCAGAAATGTTTAAGGATGCCTTTTCCACAGCCAGAAACAATAACTCTTAAAATTGTCATTATTTTTAATATCTCAAAATGAATCTTGAAATTTAAATTCTTTTCGTGCAATATTTTTCATTTCATGAAACTTATGATGATCCAAGTTTTTGACACTCTCGTGTATAAAGTTGATATTTACACCTTATAAAAGGACAAAATATATTTAAAAAAAAAAAACATTTCCTCTAAACTCGCCTTAATGCCAATGCTTTTTAGATTTAATTAATTAAAATTGGAAGTGATCTGTGATAATTTGAATGATACACAAAGTATTATACATTAAGAACTGAAGTTAATTTATAAAAGAAGTTTAATACCGCTTAAGTATCAAAAACATGTCATGCATTTTCAGATGCCCGGGTACAAAATGTAATTCTTATCCAAATTTATATTTGTATCTATTTAAATTAGAAAGCGCATAATTGATGGTTTTATTTACGGTTCCTGAAAATATACTAGAAGTATCAATTTAATGATGAGCGAATAATTGATGCGTACCGGACTCTGCCCGAAATATCAGTTGAATTCTTCTACATCTGAAAAATGGGTCCTGAGAGGGCAAACAGAAAAAATAGTACACATCTCATCTCTTTATTAAATAAACCATGTTTCTAAATTTTTTTTATGTTAGGAAGAAAACAGCAGACTGCAGGCGTAGTTTACATACATCAAGGAGTTACCCCTCAAGGAGGTACACCTAAATTTTAACTTGATCAGTCTTGTTACGGACAACTTCCAGGATAAGGACAACGCAAGATTACAAACAACAACAAAAAATAAAAGATTACAGATAACCACAGATTGAAAATCAGTCATACCTATAAGCATTCACACACACACACACACACACAGAGAGAGAGAGAGAGAGAGAGAGAGAGAGAGTTGATACTGAGGCTTGAACATTTATCTTATGATATTGCTTTTTATATTTAGATTTGGTTTTTACTGATCATGATCCACCTGTAAACTAGAAATATCTATTAAGTAAATGATTTCTTTTAAACATGTGTTCTGCTTACTACTTGTATTGTTTGACTGTTTATTTGTTGTAAAAACAAATAATTCTACAATTGAAAATTGTAAAATGTGCGATACATATTTTTTTTTAAATATTTTCTTTAATTTGCAGTTGTTTTCTCAAATTTCAGCACTTTTATCATGTAAATGAATACAGTCTGTACTTGTCTAGACTATAGCTCAATCAGCGCTTTCAATTGCAAATTTTTCCCCGTTGCGGGGTCCATCAAAATGTCATTAGGGAAAAAACAGTGCTTCTCTACATTACCAATCATTTGGTCACGGTGCGATAAATTCACCGTCACAGTGGATTTTTTTTTATTCATCAAAGATGCAATAAAAATACAAGATCCAACGATTATTTTTAAGTCAAATGACAAGGTTACAAACCTTAAAATTAACAGACCTGTGTGAAAATTTTCTAGTTTTAATTTTCCCCAAAGATGGCGGCCAAGGGTTTTTTTTTGTTTTTGTTTTTGTTTTGTTTTGTTTAGTTTTTTTTGTTTTTTTTTTTTTTTTTTTTTTTTTTTTTTTTTTTTGAAAAGAGCGGATTCAACTATAAAAAACTTGTATGATTGTACAATTCAGGAAATCATCATGGAACAATTTTGTTTGTAAAATATTCTTTAAAAATCAATTTAATTAAAATTAGATCTTTGATCCGCTCCAACTAGATCGCTACACAAACACTGTGTTTTAATTTATTTAAACACTAATTGTAATAAGATTGCTTAAAAATTAACAAAATAAAAGCTTATTTTAAATTTTACAATTTGTCAAATAATACACGTAAGTGTTTCTTTATACGACAGTGCTAGCAAAATTGACATGAAATAGGTCATCTGATGAGACTTTCTTTCCTAAGGAGACTAGCCGCACCAGACATTTGGAAGATCACATGACATCGTAAATGTATGAGTTAATTGCATCAATTTGTTAGTTGCATTCTCATAACGGAATCTATAAAGTGCAATTTTATATAAAAATAAGAAAAATATGTACAGTCCCTGAAACGTTCTACTTTCCCATTTTTCCGTTCGTTCACAGTTCGTTCAGCGTTCACCATGCGCTCGCGTTCACCGTTCACAAAGCGTTCACCGTTTGCTCTCCGTTCGTTCACTTTGCGTTCACCTTGCGTTCAGCATTCACTTATCGTTCAGTCTTCACTGTCATTCGGAACTCCGAAGTGAAAGGACTTCTCTTTTTGTAAGTTAGGATTGAAATTTAATAATTAACATTTCGTGTTTAAAGGATCATTATTTCATGGGAATTTTTTTTTTACAATATGTTCTATTATTATTCTTACTTAGCTGCTAGATTATTTATTAAAAATAAATATTGTTATAAGTATGAACCTATGTAGAACGATGCTGAAAAATTAAATTTGAATACGGGCAATACACGGAAACTTCAAGCACTGCAACATTTTTGTAATGTTAAAGACGACAATTCGTTAATGGAGAGATAATAATTTACCAACCGCAGCAAAATTACGAAAATATTTCTAAATAAATACGTTTTTTTTAATTACTATAAAAACACATATCAGAACTAGTTCTGAGAATTTTAAATGGTACTGCGAATATTCAATTACTTAAATATCTTTGGAGCGAATTAAATTGATTGTGTGGTTAAAAAATTGTTATTTAAATGTAATACATAACAATTTTTTCCTACCCTACATATATAAATAGAAGAAAACATTGATGTAACCATCAATTGTCGCCCGGGAAATAAATAAACAATGGAAATGAGTCTTGATCATCAAACCTCTTCGATATGTGTGAAAAAGGCATGCGTCTAAATGATGGAGACGATTAAATATTTAAAAAAATCAAATTTGTTGTAAATCGTAAAACTTTTTCGCTCATGTACACAACCTTTCTTAGACCCTAATTAGAATATGCTTCCTTGGTGTGGGGCAGATGTAATGTAGGCGATAGCGAAAAATTATCTCTTAACTCTATTAGCTTCTAAAGATATCGATGCACTATGGTTTAAAATTTGCTATTAATAAATGCATGATATGAATGTCTTAATAAATTGTGTAAAGAGAGGTTGAACAGACATTTACGTTTTTTAAATTAAATATTATTTATGAATATAAAACACATAATTTGTAAATATTTTTTGTACCTATTGATAAAATCTTCATTAAACTAGTCACAACTAGGGAGAATATGTTAGTCAATCATATTTTAAAAAGAAATTGAAATGAAATTGCTAAATTTAAGGGAAAATAATTATTTTAATATTTGGATCAATCCCGATCAAAATGAAACTGATCCCGATCAAAATTAACACAAAATAAATTAATAATAATTATCGTCCTCTTTATGTATTTACCTCTAAGAAATCTATTTGAAATCTATTTGATTGTCAAGTTCAATTACCTTTCAATCCGTATTACACCTAAACAAACTAATATTCTTGTGAAAATGTTATCTATTTCCAATTATTACAAAATTCTGGTTGGGATCAGTTTGAATTTCGATCGGGATTGGCCAAAATTTAAAAAAATATATTTTTTCTAAAATTTGGCATTTTCATTTTAATTTTTTTTTTTAAATATGATTGTCTAGCATATTCATTGTAGTTGTGACTTGTTTTTTGAATATATTATCCATAGGTTTCGGAAATATTCACAAATACTGTGTTTTAATTTCATAAATAATTTTTTAGTAAAAAAAATTAAAATGTCCAGCTTGCTTTTGTTTACATATTTCATTAGATATTCATTTTCTGCATTTATTAATAGCAAATTTTTTTAAATCTAAAACATCTTATTTGCAAATAAAATCTTTTTTTCATTTTCTATGAAAAAATGGGGAAAAAAGCTAATATCGGCCTTTTAATGCTGAAACAATAGTTTCAAGGGGATGTCTTAAAGATCTATGAAAAAAAATTGGTGTTGCATTCCTTCTTAAATTCTTCCTTCAGAGTTAGAATTAAATGCTTCAAGTGTTTTACAATTTAAAAACTTTATCTCTATAATGTTATGTACAGTACATGTAGATTGAGGAGGGTTCCTATGCGCGACAGAGGCAACTTGGGAACAATTTTTAAGCCCACAATTTGCTTGACTTTCTTTTTTTTTTTTTTTTTTTTTTTTTTTTTTTTTTTTTGGATTGAATGGCTCTATTGCTTAAGTGAATGATTTTAATTTTCCCAGAAGCTTTACTAGGACCTGTAATAAGGTGAACATTTACTCAAATTACGTTGATAGCCTATAGCTAACGGTTAATCATTTAACACTGTCCATTCAAAACCGTTTAGTAGAAATCTATGGTTAGCAGAGTAGAACCATGCAACAAGTAAAGATTATACATAGTTTTATTAAGAGTACGTATTTGAACAAACACCAAACGAACGTTTATATGCAATAAGAAAATATGAAATGCCGGGTAATGCGTAGAACGAGTGAGTCATGATGCAAGTGCGTTTTGGTTAACATTGAAAGCAACGACACGATGTCTGAACAAGATAAAAATTATGAAAATATACTAATATAGTAAACTGAAAGCTTACAAGGGAAAAGGATAGTGAATGTCAAACCCTTATTACATACTAGATCAAATAAAGGATATTTATAGACCTCCTCTCTGCATGTGGATAATTTAGGGCATTAGCCGCACATCTATTTTTCATAACGGTGCAACAAATAATATCCAACTTAGATTTCAAGCTGACATTGTTCCTTGCATGTTAGTAAGCATATAAATATTGTTTTCAAAGTATATAAAATTAAATGCGCAAACATATAAAGCAATAAACAAATTGTGAACCGGGAAGCAGTGTTTTCTGTTGTTTGAAGTTATCGCCCTTGTAATTTTAAATTACATTCATTTTTTTGCAAAAATAAACAAATTTGCCAAATCCAGTTTAAAGTAAAAAGATCAAAAATTAACATTTTATAATTTCTTTTATAATAACTGTAAAAATTATGTCTTTATTCTGGAATAAGTATTTTTTCCATTAATCTTATTGTAAATAATTTTGAAACATCTATGTTTTATGCATATATATCAGTTTTTTTTCACAAGGCCTATTTATAGAGTCAGACGGTCAAAAAAAAATAAAGAGAGAGGGAGAAAGTGGGGAGAGAGAGGGGAGAAAGAGTGAGGGGGGAGAGAGTGAGGGGGGAGAGAGAGAGAGGGGGAGAGAGACAGTGTGGGGAAAGAGGGAGTGTGTGGAAAGAGAGAGTGAGAGGGGGAGGGAGAGAGAGGGGGAGGAGGAAGAGTGGAGAGGGAGTGTGGACTGAGAGTGGGGAGATAGTGAGGGGAGAGAGAGTGTGTGGAAAGAGAGAGAGTGGAGAAGGGGAAGGGGAGAGAGTGTGGACTGAGAGTGGGAAACAGTAGGGGAGAGAGAGTGGGGAGATAGAACTCAGAGAGAGAGGGGGGAAAGGGAGAGAAGATGATATTGTGTATATATGTGTATAGATCTGTATTAAACACCTCTTTCTTTTTTTGGTGTAAAAAGCCTTATTGTGAAGGCTTTGTTGACATTAGCAAACAACAAAAGACACCTGTAAAGATTTTGAGCTAATCACGTTTTGTGCCCCTGATATCGAAGGTCAGAGGCATATTGATTCAGTCCTGTGTGATATTTTTAGCATTTATATATTTCACATATTTAATCTTCCCTTTATATTTTTATGAGAAGAAGTTTGAGACTTCATTCATAGAAATTGAAAGATAATTATGGGATCAAATTTTCTTAACAATCGGCCTTTTTAAAAACAAATTTATTTGGGAAGAGTTTTAAAACGTTAATCTTTCTTATAACGTATGAAGAAGAAAGAAGACTTTATTTTGATTTTTTACACATTTCGATAATTAAAACTGGAAACTGAAAATTTTTAAGGTATTATTATTAAGGTATTCCATCCCTAATAGAAAAAGATTCAATGAAATTGAATACATATCAGATGTGTAGGTGTTGAATACTCAGTATATTTAAACATAATTCCCATTTATTACTATAAGCATGGAAGGGTGGGATGTGTCCTAATTTATGATCTTGAATTTTGGTAAGAGTTATCTGTTTTTAATTAATAAAAAAAATAATCTTAAAAACTTATCTGGTAAAAAAAAAACCGTTTAATTGTCATTCTATTTCTAATGTTTAATGCATCTTTCTACCACAATATTTATTGATATTATTATTTGAATTTTTAAAAAAAATTCTTGTCCCCATAGACTTCAAAGCAATTTTTGTTAATTAATTACTGCTTAGTAAATTACATTTTTTAAACTTTCTCTTGGTAAATCCTTTTGTATATAAAATGCTTTAAATTAATATCAAAGTATTATGTTCATGATGAACATTTAAGGATAGAGAATTTGGTCCTTTTAGAAATGGAAAACCTTAAAACAACATCATTATAGCCTTGCTATGTTTTCTTTTAATTGGGATAAACCGCCTTGTAATATTTATGCAAAGCATGATGATTCCTTTTAATTTTCTTATTTAAACTTTAAAGCTTTTAGAAATGAACACTTCATATCAGAGATGATTCTGAATATGAATCATTGACAGGACAAGCACGTGGACTTCGTGTGAACTTGAAGCAGGAAAATAAAAACCGATTATGACTGTCAAACAAAGGGATTTGTTGATTAAAAATGGTTATTTTTCACTGCATTATTAAGAATTTTTGTTTGATACAGGTACATGTACATGCATTTGGGGAAGGGGGGCTAAAACGGAATCTCTCGCTCTCTCTCTCTCACGCTCTCTCTCTCTCTCTCTCTCACGCTCTTTTTCTCTCTCTCTCGCTCTCTCTCTCTTGTTTGTCCGTTTATTCAAAATTATGGCAGCATATTGCCTAAATATCAAGTTCTGAAATTTTAATCTATAACAAATAATATGAATGCTTCTTTGTATCATCTTGTCCGAGTATAATCACGGAGAATTGTCTACACTCAGATACATGTAGAAGTCTGCTGAATAAATCATCATTAAAAAAAATGAAGATACATAAATATAGTATTGCATTTAGTTTTTAAAATACGAGTCTATTTATTCAATACGTCCACAGACCTTTGTAAAAAAAAAATTTTCATTATTTTACACGGAATCGCCTTGGCATGGAAATACATGACTGTATGGTTGTTACAGCCGTTGTAGTTAATTCTATAAGCTAGTAATTTCCTTTTTCGAAATTATTAATTGTAATGGTTTTATATATCAAATAAGAATAAACATATTTATTTTACAACTAGAATAATTTTATCTTTTAAACTCCAGCGTTCGGCAACAATTACAATGTTTTACAGCGATAAAAATCGTGTGATAAAACAGCTGAATTTAAACATCAAACATATGTGCAGAAAATATTGTGAGAAACTTAATTAATAGTTTTAATTAATGTGATTGTTTCTTCTTTCTTAGGAAAATTTTGGAATAATTATTTATTTATTTATTCTTATTTATTTACTTTTTTTGCACCAGACACGAGAATACAATAGAATAGATACAATGCAAGAAAAAGATCAGAGGCATTCCGAATAAATCGTTCACCTTGCGTTCACCGTTCGTTCACCGATCACTTTGCGCTCGCGTTCTGCGTTCGCTCACCGTTCACCGTTCAACTACCGTTCACCAAGTTGCGTTCAGTGTTCACACATCGTTCATTCACCGTTCGCTCTGCGTTCGTTCAGCGTTCGTTTACCGTTCAAGTGGGAAAGTAGAACGTTTAGAGACTGTGTCAGTTCTTAAAGTTTCACTGGGTAATGACATTAAGTTTGAACTTGATCAAATCTATTAAAACGCCCTAAGGGCGTTATATAGAATTTGACCACATAGTCAACTTTATGTTAAAATCCCAATGAAACTCTAAAGAAATGATACATGTACATACATCTTTAACTCTAAAAATGATATATGCATCTTAATTCTTAATTAAGCTGATATCCTCTTCAAGGAACAATGTACGTATTTTTTTTCCTAGTTTCACTGAAAAGGGGGGGGGGGGTAATTTGGGTCTGTCCGTCAAAAAGCAAGGTCAGAAAGAACAAGGTACGGTTTCAATTCAAATCTTGCCCTGTACTTTTCTTAAATATATAGAGGATATTCAATGTTTTGTAGATGAATATGGAATTTATTTCACGAGTGGGACAGAATTTTTTGATATTTTCACGAGTGCGAAGCACGAGTGAAAATATCAAAAAATCCTGTGTCACGAGTGAAATAAATTCTATATTCATCTACAAAACATTGAATTTTCTGTTTATTACATTTTCTTTGATTTTCCTTTTCCCTCTGTCTTTTGTTAACCCAGTGTCATGGATAGGCTTGAAGTCATAGTTGAGCGGTTGAGACGTCATAGCTTAGCAGTTGTGAGATTGAAAACATTACATAGCATGGATTTTAGCAACATATTTGGGAAGAAAATTGCAGTTTTAGCTCTATCAAGATGTTTAGTTACTATCTCTATCTTATGACAGGTCAGAAATTATTTTTTACTTACTTTGATATCCTTTCACACTGTGAGAGAATATCATTTTGGTATCCTTTCACACTGTGAGAGAATATCACTTTTATTCAATAAATAAATCACAGTATTTCACTGTTGAAAATGTAATAAAAAGTGCTGTTAGAAATCAAAACTCATGCTTTCTGAATTGTTGAAATTGCATACTGTTAGCTCATACAATTTTTTTCTCACGACCTTCTAAATGTTAATTGTGATGTCCTAAACTTGTGCATTTACCCGTAATTTCTTAAAAAGTTGCAGAAGTCATCAATTTTCGGAACTTTTGGAATCTTCTTTCAGAAAACATAGACCACATACATCGCCCACAAAGATTCTGAGAAATATGATTTTTTTCACAGAATTTCACACAATATATCTGAACATTAAAGTGGGCGACGGCTGTGGACACTATTTTTTTTTAACGAGGTTGGATCCTGTTATTTAAAGTCTTAAACTTTTTTGTCAAGTATATTTTTAGTTTCTACACACACAGCTTAATTAAAAATCAAAAAAAAAAATGGGGTCAATATGCTTCTTTTGGCGCTAAAGTACATTTAATATGACCTTTCTGCACTGAAATTTGTGTCTTAATCAAAAATCACATCTTCGACGTTTTCCCTCCAATATTTTTATTCAAATAAATCATGGGACAAAATAAACTATTAGTCTACTTTAAAAAAGACACCTTAAAATTGTGACTAAAAAAAGTTTCAAATTGCTTCGCATAATCAATTATTTGACCTTCCTGCACTCAAAAAATGTGATTTTTCTGGCATTAAAATTTAACAAACAAGAAAATTATTTTAAAGTCTTAAACTTTGGCTGAATTTAGGCAGATTGATCAAAGTTATCTTATATATTCAGAAAAGAAAAACAAAAGTGTGGGTTTATGATGTAAATTTTTAGATATTGCTAAAAAAGCGTCAATTTTATGTTATATATTTACTATATTTGTCACAATAGAATAAGAGAATTCATAAGAAATAATTTAATAGATATCTCAGATCCAGCATAAAACATTTCACTGCAAAAAACAGTTCTGAGTGCAGCCAGCATGGAAAAATAGGAATCTAAACTTGACAGTACTGTATATATTTCAAAAGAGAAAAATTTATCATTTTCTCCTAAAAAGCCTTCCGCCACAAAATATGGTTCCTGGCTTAATCCTATTTGAATGGAATTTAATTGCAGTTTTTTCATTGGATATAGTTTAATTTGCATTGTAGAATCCAGATTTAATGTTTGAACTTAAAAATGATGCAGAATTTTATAAATAAAGGTTCAGACCAAAATCTGCTCAAAAGCTCAGGATCGAACCTCCTTAAGGAAAATAACCCTTGAAATGAATCATTTTGAAGCTTTTTGTGTTTAAAACAAAGAAACATATTAAATTAATGACGCCATATTTCCAGAATGGTCCTCCTTCATGCCATATTCTTTCGTGATATATCACATTCATATACTCGACTCAGTTTCAAAACTTTTTGAAAGCATTTATTTTTAGGGCATAATAAAGCCAAAACTGTACCTACTTCTTTGTATATTACCTTCATCGTTTTCCGGTGACAACTTTAGTTCCCTGTAAGCTTTTGCAGTGAAACTTAAGGTCATGAATTTTTCAACTTAAAGAGGACCATTATAACAATTGGTCCAATGCTAACTACTTGTGTATTTCACATGTTTTTACACGATATACAATGAATGACTTCTTTCTTAACTTAGGGTTAACCCTAATTCAAGTTTTCATTTCCGTCACTTTCCTCGGAACATTTTTAACAATGAGTAGTTCATTTCTAGCGCTAGCAACTACGTTAGTCTATATTTCTGGAATACGCATGCTCGACATCTAGCTTTCCTCACAGTTATACCACCTTTCTGGATAATTTAGGCAAGCTCGGAAAAAAATCTTTTCAGAGTATGTCGGAAAGACATGTCAGTTTAGTTTTTATCATCTGAAAATACATTTGATCTGAAGTTTCGTGTTTTGTTGTCTATCCTGCACGTAAATGAACAAAAAGTAACAGTTACTCGGGTCTTATAAAACGAAGACTGTTATTTCTAAAATTGCAATGAATAATCTACCTTCATTGATTTTTCCGGCAAGTTCGGAAAACCGCCGCAACCTCGGATATGTTTACAGAGCTTGCCGGAAAGATCCGCGAATATGCGATTGCTAAAAAACAGTACCACACTGGAATATTTTAAACTAGGTGCTCATTGGTTCTACTGACCTTTTTTTCACCTCCAAATTGAAATTACAGTAGAATACAGAATGCTTAAAGCACAGTTAGGAGTTATGCCATTGCCGACGTGAAGCCCACTCTTAGATTCACCATTCTGAATTATGACCCCCCCCCCCCACGATTCAACCCCCCAGTGCTCCAATGTGCCTTCTTATTAATAATTAATCGATTCAGCAAATTTAACAAATGGTTCAGATATCTTCTGTATTTTATTATATGCTACAGCGCTAGCTCACCAATCTTTTTTAAAGATAAGCTTGTTATGAACTACTCCACTTTTAATGACCCAATGCTAACATACACTTTTCTGTACTTAAAAAATATTAATGTATTATTATTACATATTTCCAGATCATTATTTGACGTATACATAATGATCTTTAACACCAACATGTCTCCAGCAAACTTCTAAATTATTATTTTCTAGCTAAATTAAAAAGCAACACATTTATTTTTAATATTGTGGTTCTATCATTATTCGTGGAACACAAACTTTAGTGGATTTTGTTGTTGAGTCAATCCACGAAATCACATGTTCATCGAAGTGCGGCGCCTCCATTTTGATGTACAGAGCCTGAAACGTGCTACTACCCCAAACTAGAGTGTTCTAAGGAGACATGTGTCGCTGCTTTACAAGTAGCTTCATTAAAGATGTAAACAAATATAAGTGTAGTTAGCCATTTATTTACTACTAGCATGATAGTTCGTGAATGCACAAAAAAGATCCAGACCTTCCTTGGGATACCAACAACTTTGACCCTTTGACCTTGACCTTGGAGATTGACCTACTTTTGAAACACTTTAACCTTGGCCTTAACTTGTGAACCATTGGCGCTAAGGATTTCATACTTCACATATGTAATCCTTGTGACAAGACCTTCCTTTGGATACCAACAACTTTGACCCTTTGACCTTGGAGTTTGACCTACTTTTGGAAAACTTTAGCCTAGGCCGTAACTTTTGAACCTTTGGTGCTAGGGTTTCATACTTCACATAATATGTATTCCTTGTGACAAGACCTTCCTTTGGATACCAACAATTGTAATCCATTGACTTGACCTTGGAGTTTGACCTACTTTTGAAAAACTTAAACCTTGGTCATAACTTTTGAACGATTGGTGCTTCATCTTTCATATTTCATCAGTATATTTCTTGTGAGAAGGCCTTTCCTTAGGCACCGTTAATTTTGACCATTTGACCTTGACTTTAACCTTTTCCATATCTATTCAATGGTTGCTGCTAGGGCTCTCATATTTCACAGGTATATTCCTCGAGACAAGACCTTACTTTGGGTACCAACATATTTGGTTTGCATTTGAGAAAGTTTAACCTTTGCTATAAGTTGCCATACCGGGGCATCAGTTTTTCACAAACACATCTAATAAGAACAGTCCATTTGTCAAAAATGGCCAAATCTCAGCAATAGGATTGGTGGATAAGGATATCCTTCCCCAGAATGAGCAAGGTGGCCATCACAACCCGAGTTCTCTGTCTTGGGAGCGTCTTTTTTTTCAATGTGGATAAAGCATGGGCGTCTTCTTTTTATTATATCAGGCCCCGGGGCCATAAAACTTAGACGAGCTCACTTTTGATCTCGGTCTCACTTTTCCACTATGAATTCAATTCTTTTGGTAAAGGTGAGACTGAAATCAAAAGTTTTATGGCCCCGGAGCCTGATGTGTTTAAAGTCTAAAGTAAACGATATTTAAGGGATTTAATAATTATCATGTATCATTGTTAGATACTTAACCATTTTTCTAACTGTAACTTGGCGATCTTTCATAACAAATTGCTCAACGAAGGACACATCTCTTTCCCAGCTTGCTTTTACTGGGCAGCAGAACAAACGCAATTTTCAACCATCTCCCTTTCTTCGCTTAAATAATCAATCCAATTAGTGATTAAACTTCTGGCAAGTCTTTTGTCTTCATAAACCTTGTACAAATTATCATATGCTACTACAAAGGAATTTCCAAGATATACGTTAACTTTACAGCCATTCGTTACTCGAGTATGACTGAGTCAACCATTTTTGTCACAGGTCACAGGTCCGACCCCCCCCCCCCCCCAAAACTGCGCATGCTCTTCTTTTTTCCTAAGCGGGGGACACAAATTCTCTTAATTAGCTTGTTTCATTTGTTTTATGTCATTCATAATTAGTTTGCAGCACTATATATATATAAGTGATTCTTTTTCAAAAGCCTCAATCAAAATTTATCGGTCACAGGTCTATACCATATAAATTTAAAAAATGATGCGCTAATATGTTTTGACTAGTATACATTCCAAACATTCTCTAGTTAAGTTTGACGATATGTGTTAAATTTCACTCTGATCTGGCGACCGTTTCACTAACAAATTTTAGATCGTAAACGTACGATTACGTTTACGATTATTTTACGTACATATCGTAGCCGTAGCACTTACGATAAGCGAGTTACGACTTACGACCAACTTATTAGAACTCTTCTGACTGAGGAGGTGTATTTGTTGAAGAGAAAGAACGAAAGAACGAAAGAAAGGAAAAGATCACAACTAAGTAAAAAAAAATCACCATGTATTTTTTTCAGTCTTTAAAAAGAAATAAAAGGACAATTAATTAATGGAAAATCGTTTACTAAAAAAAAGTATATCTATATTTATAATATAAATTAAATCAAATAAAAGTTCCTTTTTAACAGGGATCAAATTATATGTATCAATTATCTAAATTTATTCTTGCACTTTATGTCTTATAATTAACAAGTATAGTCCACGATGGAGTATAAACGTTCCATTTTAGTTCAAGCTTAAATTGCAAATTTATGACATACTCGTATATCTAAACATTTGAAAACAAAGTTTATTTCCTAATGTTTAGGCGGTCCTCGGCCTTGCTTCATGTTTTTGTTCAAAAACTAATAATGATAAAACTCGGTATGTTTCTTTTTTATTTTATTTTACTTTCATTATTTAATTTTTAAAAAAATATTTTTATCTATTTATTTTTTTTATATATTTCCGATACTCCAATATGCAGGTTTGTCAAAGTATTTTTAAAAATGAATTACTTCTATCATGGACGTATATACTTAGTATATAGATCCCTGCCTATATTAATGTGTATTATTTCGATATTTATTCTGCTTCAGCCACTAACTGCCTTACTCACTGTTTTCTTTGGACTGTATATTCCATACACAAATCTCTATGGTAAAGGTGTTATCAAACTCACTAACTATCGCTCAATATCGCGCGACTCCAGTGCAAATCTTCACACTCGGAATACATGTTATATCCTATGGCAAAATAAATTATTGTCACAAGTTCCAAGTTATGAACAAAATTATTAAATTCAATCTGTAAATTGACTCAACAGTCTATAGCAGGCCCTTATCAAACAACCGTTTGTACATGTATATACGAGGGTTGTGCGGTAAAAATCGTGGACAATTTTTTATCGAAAAATAATGGACGCACTAAGCTGAAATTTTCGGCAAATGTTTTATTTTTCATATTTAAGTGCTTCGTAATTTTTTAAAAATAAAATAAAGACAAAAAAATAAAGATGTTATTATGATTGAATGTGCACAGGTCCTGTGGCGCACGATCAAAAAATCGGGGTTATTAGACAATACACGAGTATTATTTTGAAATAAAAGTAGTAAATAGATAAGCTTAAAAAAATATATATATTAAACTTGCATTTTTTTTAAAGTTGCAAGTATGTTTTAGCGTGTATTTTAAGATCGGACTCGGTCTACACAATATTTACTTGCAATGAACGGGTTCGAATCCCACTGTGGGACGTGGAGACCGGTCCTTCGGATGAGACCGTATAAACCATAGGTCCCGTGTCGCAGTAGGTGCTGGCACGAAAAAGATCCCTCACTGCTCAATGGCCGTAAGTGCCGAATATAGGACAAAATTTGCAGCTCTCCACCGGCAAGTGGTGGCGTCTCCATATGAGTGAAAAATTCTCGAGAGGGACGTTAAACAACATACAAACAAACAAACAAACTTGCAATGAAAGCAGACAGTAGAAAAGTAAAAGTGACAATCATTTGGAATCTTGCTTATATTTCTGTTTTGTGTTTCTTTTTTCATGAAATTACTTGCACGTAAGTATCATAAGAGTGCTCCTGACTGCTCGTAGACTTACGATCAACTTTAATCGTCACTCGGAAATCGTAACTTTTAGTGAAACGCACTTATGTGCTACGTTCAAGTTTACGTCTACGTTTACGAGCTACGACCTATTAGTGAAACGGTCGCCTGAATCGGGTTTTGTTAATATAGAGATAGTTCGATCACCCCTCGTAAGTTGAAATTATTATAAATAATTATTTATCATTTTACATGTGTTAATACATGTTTCAATGTCTTAACGGCAATTGTCACTCTACACGATCCGTTGTAGGACACCGATCCCGATGTATTTTCATAATATTTGAATATCAGTTTGTGTGGTAACATGAGCTCATAAACATGTATTAATATTAATGTATTAATACTAATTATTAACATCTTGCCTCTCAAAATTCAAGTCTTCTGTTAAATTAAACTGCCCGAGCTATTTTTTGCAAAGTAGGTCAAAGGTCAAGTAAATTATAACGCTGGTATTTTTCATAATGTTTTATGACAATCAGTGCACATGCTAAATAACATAGACTTACCCCTTAAATGTCAAAGATATGCTGTATATTGGCACTTGTAAAGTACGTCACGAGGTCATTAACCATGGCAATACAGAAATGCCATAGTGCCAATCAATTTATGTGCAAAATATCAAGTCCATATCTCTTACAGTTCTTGAGATACAAGGTGTGACAGACGGAAAGACAGACAGACAGCTAGACAGACAGCTATACGTCTGTATTTCTGTCTGTTTGTAACACTTTCGTTTCCGCGCAATATCTCGATAACCCTTTGAGCTTTCGCAATGATATTTTACATAGCAACTCCCTATGGCCTAAAGAAGAATCCTATTGATTTAGAGGTCAAAAGGTCGAGGTCATAAATTCTGTCTATTTTAGCACTTTCGTTTCCGTGCGATATCTCGAGAACCCTTTGAGCTTTTGCAATGAAATATTAGATAGCAACTCCCTATCGCCTAAAGAAGAACCCTATTGATTTTGAGGTCAAAAGGTCAAAGTTCAAGGTCGTAAATTCATACATTTTGTCTGTGTGTAACACTTACGTTTCCGCTCGATATCTCAGGAAGCTTTTGATCTTTTGCAATGGAATTTTATACCATAACTCCCTATGGCCACTCTCGCCCCTCTTAAAGTATCCTGCCCCGTTGTATTAAAAGTCGCTTGGCACTATTTTTAGCACATGAGCAAGTGGAGTTTTTACATATAATACAGGTTGTCGATGGTTATTACATCTATTAGAACTGTTTAGTAAAGGCTAAATTAGACACCATGTATTGTGTAAAATTTTGCCAATATCGAACGTGAATATAAACATTATATGTGACCTAATGTTTGCATTTAATTTAAAGTTTAATCAAGTGCTTATTAGGTCTAGGGGTATGATTCTTGCTTAGCAAGTGAGAGGTCCCGGGTTCAAATCTAGGACGACCCCCTTTTTTTATTTATTCATTTTTTTTTTATTTTTATTTTTTTATTATTTTTTTTTTTGATTTACTAAATGATAATATTCAAAATATGAGATGAAAAAGTTATGACGTCTGGCGTCATAAAATCATTATTACAGTGTGATAAATATTCTATATAAAAAGAATCTTCTGTACACATATTAAAGAATAAGCAATCAATTTTTTATATCGATCCATATTGGCATTTTTTATTTGCTTCAATATATATGTATATATTTAATAATTCTGCAAACCCGGGGGGGGGGGAGGGGGGGTCCGACCCCCCCCCCCAAACTGCGCATGCTCTTCTTTTTCCCTAAGCGGGGGACACAAATTCTCTTAATTAGCTTGTTTCATTTGTTTTATGTCATTCATAATTAGTTTGCAGCACTATATATATATATAAGTGATTCTTTTCAAAAGCCTCAATCAAAATTTATCGGTCACAGGTCTATACCATATAAATTTAAAAAATGATGCGCTAATATGTTTTGACTAGTATACATTCCAAACATTCTCTAGTTAAGAATACTGACATTTTCCTTTCAACAGAGTGTCGAGTTCAAATATATAACACCCATGTCATTTAATTTATTTACCAATATATTTCTTTCAAAAGTGTATGATGGGCATTTGATGAAATAATGTTTGAAACTCAGTATCTTCATTATAAAATCCATACTTTTCATATGATTTAACATCTGATAAAAGTATTTCTTTGAATGTGTTTTAAGATTGCTAGCATTGTTTCGCAACTGACAACGTAGAATATTTTCTATTAAAAATGTATACTCTTCTATTACATGTACCAATGATAAAGTATCTACATGTTTATGAATACCCCCCTCCATCTCCTAAACTTTGCTTTGAAGCTTGATAATGGTGGATTTAAAAGTTAGGCGTTTTTAACATGGCCCAAGGATCATGAAGGAGTGTTAGACTTTAGACAGAATTTATACATTGTACTAAAGTTGTATGATAGATCGAAAGCATAAAATTTTTTTTTTTGAATTTGTTACCCTTCCATCTTGTTCATTCTAATTTTTAAGCAGTAGTTTGCAATAAATTTTCATTTTTAAAAATGAGTGAAATTCTGACATAAGTCAGACTGCTTAATAATTCCCAGGCAAAGCAAATATCATTGTCTTAGACTATTCTGTGATTACTGGGCCAGGCACATAGCATTGTTTTTTTGAAAGTGTTATATGTATGTTTGCAGGGGGGGGGGGGGGGGAAGAAAATAACTGACCAGTCAAAAAATAAAAGTTGCCTAAAAAACCTTTACAGTAAATATTTTCGCTGGGATAGGATGGGGAGGGGGTTTCCCCTTTTCAAAAGAAAAAAAAATGGATATACAGTAAGGCTTCATATTTCGACATTACCGCACGTTCATATTATATGAACAGCAAAAAAAATGTTTGGGGGCAACCTCCTCCCCCCCCATACCACGTTCCTGATGACATTGAAACTAATTTAATTTACTAATTGGTGTTTGCTTTGAGTCAAACTACATGTTTAACCAGACACTGATCGATCCGTAATTTTTTCCAGAAAAAAGCGAAGGGGTAAGGCGGGCGGGGGGGGGGGGGGGGTTTGAGGTGTTCATGAAAAAAGAACCAGTTCAACATTTTCTACAAACAACAAAGGTACCGATATTTTAAAAATCTTCGTAAGTACTGTTCATACATATCTGCAGTAAAGGATTATGGCGACATTGCTCACGGGTCGGGCAGGGTGTCAGGTGTATTAATGAATCACATCAGATCAATTCCCATATAGTTTGAAATTGATGTAGATAAAAAAATTTCAATCCAATATTTTTAAAGACAAGCAAACGTTACTGATATAGAAGATATAGATATATTCTTTTAGGATACGGCCAATTGATTTTAAAGAGAGAGAGAGATATATATTTATTTTTCATTCATGCCCTCACAAAACAGAATAGATCGTATATTTGTTCCTAGGATGACAAGAGATATAATCTTTTTCTTCATCACTGAAAAATGTGACAAACAAAAACGGAAAAGGGGGGAGTGTCCAAACTCAAAAACTTTCCTGCTTATCTCAAAGTTCTAACCCCCCCCCCCCCCCCAGGGGAATCAAATAGTTGTCCTCTTATTGTTTCTTTAAAAAATCATTGGTCAGAAAACTCTTATTTATATAAATGCCAAACTATTCCGAAATTTACATTATTGTCTTCTTGATCAATCATTAACACTGTGCGTATGAGAGTAGCTGAGGTGAACTGAAAATGAACTTCGAACTTAAATTTCAATCCCATCAGTGTTTTCTCAGACGCCCGCGCCGAATAGTACCCGCCCATTTCATTGTCTATATAATCAGATGTTTTGACTAAATACTAACTTTGTTTCAATTTTCATTTTTTGTTTCAAATTTCTTTATTCATTCCCATCTGACTTTTTTACGATTAGAAATAAAAATAATAATAATTAAAAAAAAAAAAAAAGACGTGGCACTTGAAAAAGGAAATCAATGTATTAGAATAATTTTTTTTTCTCTTTGGTTTCTTCAGTAGCTTTAATAAGGAAGGGAAAAAATCAATTCAAATAAGAGAATCGTTTTTTACGATACCTCACGTTTGACACAATAAATAAATACAAAAATAAATAAATAAAATAAATAAATAAATGATAAAAATTAAAAATAATGTGGGTAGTCTTAAACTAGTCTGAGAGGCTGAGAGGTCACTGATGAAAATTTCAAACAGATTTGGACTAAAAAGTTGAGTTGGATTTCTTCTCCTTTTTTTTTTCAAATTCTGACGAATCCTTCATCCATTCTTCCTTTATTATTATTATTATTTGTAGCTTCTCAGTAAATATTTATTAATATAAAAGAAGTGGCCAAAAAAAATTTAAAAGAGTAAAACTAAAACAATAATACAACTGCCAACATTGCTAGGCCTACATTATGCATAAAAACGGCTGAATTTCAGGGTTACGTCACTTAGTATTAAAAAGATATGTAGGATTCTATTTTACTGCCACACAGAAATTTGTGATTCATAAATATGTAAGATATAACAGCAATTTTAGAGTCAATAAAAATGCATAGCAATAAGAATAAAGAACAAATAATAACGTCAAGTGCCTGGGATTTCATCAGCTTTAACTTCCGGAAACGAAGTATCTTGCGCGGAATTTTTTTTTTTTTTAGATTTTACAGTGTTGTTCCTTGGTAATAACAGCAATCGCCAAAAGTAATACGTCACGGAGTGTTGTGTTTTTGCGTCGCTTTATTATGACGTCACAATCAACTGCCTCAAACATCAATGCATTAGCCAATCAAAATTCATTTTAAAACAATTGCATTAGAATGGCGAATCTAGAGCCAGGTATATTTGACAGGGGTGCCCTGTCATTTATGTGTTATGAGGACGCTTTCCCACAGGAGGCGTGGGAGAGGAAGCGAAAGATGAGGGTAAGTTTTCTTAGATTTTAATTATCATGTAATACTTAATTAATTGCATTCGTTCACTTGTGTCTCTCGTTTAAATTATCTGTTGTTGAGTAAATTTTTCAGCATAATCACTACCAACATTTTTTACTTAACAAGTGACACAAATTTTAATTGACTGTTGGAATTTTAAGTTTATTCAAATTGATGGTCAAACCCATTTAGAAAAATATATACTTGTATATCTAGAAGATATGTATACAAAGTAAAAAATTAACAACTTTCAAGTGGTGGAAAAATGGAATTGGAATGATCATATTTTAACATTCACTCTATCAAAGCAATAAAATCCATTTGTAGCTTTGAATTTTCTTTGTTTCTTTTGTTTGTAAGAGGATTGGAAAAATGAATTTAATCAGTTCATTTACAAAAATTTAAAGAATGTTTTAGATGGTTGGAGCTCATATATTCAGCACCCTTCCACTAAAGTTGATTTGGGTAGACTTAGATCAGATATATACATATCAACCCCCCCCCTCCTCTAATATTATAATAATCTATTAACTCTTGCTATTGATGGCTGCAAAGCTTTTGTATATTTGCCAAGCTACAGTGAAACTTATCTTTTGTTTATTTCAATATTTTATGGTGGCTTTGATTGGAATGATTATTATTATTATTATTATTTTTTTTTTTTTTTTTTTTTTTTTTTTTTGGCTAAATTAATACTTTATATTTTTAAAACTCCAGAATGCAAAAGAGCTTCCTAAACCAGCAATGCTTCCCATTACCAGCAAAATAAAAGAAGCTAGCCAATGGGTTGCTAAGCACAATAGTGGTAAGTTACTGTTTAATCTTTTACAACAGTGCACCAGTACGAAGTAAATCAAAATCGTTCCTTATATAGCGCTTAATGAAAAATATGCCCACATGTGCGTGCAAATCTGTGTGATTTACACACCAATAATTCACACATAGCTTAAAAACATTCTTTATATTTACATTTCACATGTTTAACTGCACCAAAAAATACACTCAACGTCACTTTAGCTCGAGTTTCTCCGTGTATATTACTACGCGTGAGTATACACAAAAATGGTTATCAAATCAATTTCACAGTTGGCTTCGTAGAAAAACACAGCAAATATAAATATTTAAGCATTGAATCGTTATTTTTTGAAAGATATAGTCTCATAACTGCAACGGTGTGTGCAAACAAATTGAGTAACGCGTGTTTATATTTACGTTTTTTAACTCCTTGGCTTGACTGCAAAGGTAATTTATATATCAAAATCCCTGTATTATCCTTCGGGTAAGTTACAATTAGTGGAAGAGCCGTTACATCAGCTTCTGTTTAATGTGAGCGTGAATTTTGATTTTCGCTTATGACGTTGCATTTCCAAGGCACAACGTTTGTGACGTCAAAATAAAACGCATATTTTAACCTTTTGACCCCCTCTCCGTGTTACGGTGTTTTGAATGCCGTAGCTTTCCTCACACTTTATCAGCAAAATACATATTGAATGTAAATATTTGCATATATATTACACTCTTATTGGTCAAGCAACTACAGAATTAAACAAATATCAGATACAGATACAATATACAGATACAGATACAATATACATTTTAAAATAGCTTTTTAGCTCACCTGAGCTGAAAGCTCAAGTGAGCTTTTCTCATCACCTATCGTCCGTCGTCCGTCCGTCTAGGTGCGCATCCATCCGTCTGTAAACTTTTAACATTTTCGACTTCTTCTCAAGAACCACTGGGCCAATTTTAACCAAAGTTGGCACAAAGCATCCTTGGGTGAAGGGGAGTTTAAATTGTTAAGGTCAAGATCTAGTAAATGAGTTTAGACTTTCTTCTTGGTGCTACTTCATTATGACGTCATAATTGATTTAAACTTAATTTTTCCCGTACTTTACGGCTTCAATAGAATCATGTAGAAAATAAAGCACTTTCATGGAATTCAATAATCAAGAAAAGACAAAAATAGGGTTGTGTCATCAAAAAATCTTCTTCTCAAGAACCACAGGGCCAGAAAAGCTGAAACTTGTATGGGAGCATCCTGGAATAGTGTAGATTCTAAATTGTTCAAATCATGACCCCCGGGGGCAGGGTGGGCCACAATGGGGAATCAAAGTTTTACATTGAACATATAGTAAAAATCTTTAAAAATCTTCTCAACAACCACTGGGTCAGAAAAGCTGCAACTTATATGGAAGCATCCTGGGGGTAGTTTAGATTCTAAATTGTTCAAATCATGACCCCTGGGTAGGGTGGGGCACAGTACATATTACAAGGGAGAAAATCTGGTAAAGAACAGCAGGGCCAAAGATACTCAGGTGAGTGTTGTGGCCCATGGGTCTCTTGTTAATACAATGTTAAAAAAAACTTTTGAGTGTCATTGACCTCATTTTCACAGTTCTATTAAATGACTTCTTTATAAAGTCTCCAACTGCTGGCCAAAGTTCAGGTGTTGTTGTTATCTTGCATTCATTTTGACTGAGGAGAGACTTTTTATCTGTATCCTGATCAATAAGAGTATAGTTTCCATGCTGTGAAATGTCACAGAAAAATTATACTGCCCATTAAAAACAGGTTTCGGGAAAAGAAATCAAACAAATAAATTACTGTTTCACGAGAATATCACTAAGGATGCTCTAATTTACACTGCATTTTAGAGAGTTATAATTCTATGGAACTTTTTTGCTGATAGGCTAAGAGTGATCTGGCATTAGATAATAAATTATATAAGCTTTTTATACTCCCCACAATCAAGTTTGAGGGGATATATAGGAATCACCTCCGTATGTCCCACTGTCTGTCCGTCCATTTATCTGTGCAATCTTGTTTGTTATGGAGAAACACTCGAAGCTCATGCATGTACTTTGCACAGAGATTGCTTATGACCCGATTGTGTGTCTTGACCTTAAACCATGGTCATTCTGGCAAGTTCAATGTCACTGACAAAAAAGTATAAAATTTTTGTTTAAAATTTTTGTTTAGTTTATTACTTTTGAATAAAGTATTAGTAGAGGCTCATTCTTGATACAGAGATTGCTGATGATCTGAGGTTGAGTCCTGATTTTGACCCAAGGTCATTCCTGCAAGTTTAAGGTCACTAGCAGAAAAGTATAAATTTCTTGTCAGGCTTATAACTTTAATATGGAGAATGATTGAAAACTCATATTTAGTACAGATATTGTTCATGACCTGAGGGTGTGTCATGACCTTGACCAAAGGTCAGTCTGGCAATATCAAGGTCACTGGTGTAAAAAGTGTAAAAATTTATAACAGGTCTATAATTTTCTAAAAGAGAAACTTTGCATGTCCATATTTCACTGAAAGATTAACAATGGCCAGAGGATGTTTCATTTTTTATACAAAGGTCTTTTTGGCAAGTTCAAAATATCACATTTACAAAATCTGAATGGACACTTTAAACAAAATGCAGCAGGGGGTATTATTTTGTGAGTTTGCTCACAGTACATCTAGTTAGCTCACCTAAACTGAAGGCTCAAGTGAGCTTTTCTGGCATCTGCCTGTTTTCTGTCATGTTCACAGTCCGTAAACTTCTTCTCCAAACTGAACTCAGTTTCAACCAAAATTGCCACAAAACATCCTTATATAACCGAGGTCACATGTCGTAGTGTTGGTACGAAAAAGATCCCTCATTGCTCAATGGCCCTGAGTTCCGAGAAAAGGTATAAATTTGCAGCTCTTCACCTGCAAGTGGTGTGCGTGGGACGTTAAACAAAAAAGAAAGAAAGAAACAAACCATTTCTCCCATAGAATTCTTGAAGGTATGTCACTCGTGATATGAGTTATATCAAGGATTTTTTGAGAGGTATATTTTAGACAACTACTCGTATAGCATGACTCAAAGTCGCAAAGAAAAGTGGGGGTCAGTGTGCATCTTCCTGCACAACAGTACGATTAACTTGACCTTTTTGCACTTAAATTGTAACTTTAAAGTCATATATCGCGTATTTTTTTTTATACGTTCAGGTAACCAAAATTAAAAAGATCTTTCTATTTGTTTTATTACTTTATATAAAGATACTAGGACTTTCCTGTAGATTACACAATTTAAATCAATCGCGTTTCAAAGATATTAAAAATCTAAAACAATAACCGATTTATTAACCGATTCCACATTTAAATAACAGACAAACTTAAATTTAATTAAGCTATAGAAACGTGAAGTTAATCAAGCTCAAAATCGGTGAAAATTTTAATTTGAAAGTAAATAACATATATCATGTATTACTCATCCTCGTATTATTATTTTTCAAGCTCAGATACGCCATATATACATGTAGCTTTAAGGTTAATCACTTTAACCTTAGTCATATTTTACCAAATGTAACCATGGCAATAAATATTATCTTATTTTATTAAAAAAAAATAGTTTGAATGATATTTATTATTGAAAAAATCCTGCAAATTAATGCACTTAAAGTATTGTGTGACCTTTTTGCACTGAAAAAATATCATATTTAGGGATTAAAAAATTAAATAGACAATAAATATAGGATCTCCCATGATTTGTAGTTGGATATGATTTTTATCTAACGAGTTGTGTGTTTTTTATCCCCGAGCCTTGGCGAGGGGATAAAAACACACAACGAGTTGGATAAAAGTCATATCCAACTACAAATCATGGGAGATTCTTTTTATCCCATGTTAAATACTTCACATCTAATGTTTTACACTGTTTTATATAGGACTCCACTTTATTTTACTTCATCACTCTAACGCAAAAACCATTGTGACGTCACAACTGCACTTAACTGTGGAATATGAAAAAATTATCCAATGAGTCATATCCACGGGATAAAGGGGTAAACATGGGATAAAATATTTTTTGTATTGAGCTTTTTGACTTAAGTGAATGTATCGTGTAATTTAAAATAATAAAAGAAAAAGTTGGGGTCAGTGATGTAAATTTTTAATTATTGGTCAGAATATGCGATTTTCAGGTGAAAAACTATCATATAAATTCTATCTAGTCTTCTTAAATATGTCTTCCTTTTTTGGCAAAGTCTGTTGAGTGAATATGTAAAATTTGTTTTAAAGATATTAATTGAAATAATATTCCCATCATATAATAACGAACAAAATTCTCCGAGTAAAAATATATAGGGCTAAAGTTCCAAGATATTAAATCAAAGAAATGTGTAGATTTGAATAATTTTCTTCTAAATATCCTTCTACCCCAAGAAATAGTCTCCCATAAATCTTGTTTCTTAACAATTTTTTGAGTAGTTTTTAAATTGAATATTATATGATACAACACAAAAATATCTGGACTTGGAACTGAAAACATAAAATTATCTCTTACTCTTCTGTGTTTCCTCTGTGAACTATTCTAAAAATTTGAGTGACCTTAAATCTCACTGAATATTAAATTTTAATGTACATACAAGGAATATGTAACTATGGAAAAAGCTTAGAAATGTACTATGCCCTACACTCTATTGTATAGTGACTATCAGAATTTTGGAGCGTAACAAAGATCTCATTTAAATCAGATTTTTAAGGTCTGACGACATTTTCCTCAAATACACACTGTATCTATTTTGTATCCCTTCATAATAGAAAAAAAAATTTATTCATAGTGATCATTTTATGTACGGTACCTTGTGAATTTTAAACTGTTTTCAAATTGTCTTAAGAAAAATAAATACACCAAAGATTGTGATATTGACAATTCTAGAGTTTTCGAATAGGATTATGTAGAAAACACCATCATCTGGTTTCTTGCACAATTTCTAAGGAAACGTTATTTATTTTTGAGGAACGTTTCATCAGACCTTTGAGGACGTGAGTCGTACGTATGTCTAACCCTAAAACCATGGTTTCCTATACCCCACATTTTATGCCCTGTTCACACGGAGAGTTTAATTCGAATTAAACGTAAGTTACTGCGAATTAAATTTGATCCGCGTTCACACGGAGAATTTAATGCGAATTAGTTTAATTCGAATTAGTTTACTGCGCATTAAATTACTTCGCATGAGCTCCGTGTGAACGCTAAGCAAAGCTAATTCGAATTAAATTTTGACGCATGCTTAAGTGCAGAATTAAGTCACAGGCCACACGTCGGTGGTCAGATATAGGTATTTGTGCTATTTTTGAGTGGAAAACAAAGGGAAATTATGATAATCACTAAAATGTGTACAGACACTATATATATGACATTATGTCAAATCAGTGGTCAAATGTATATGCTCAGCACAATGTGACGTGATAATAGCCTTACTGAATAGCCTTATTGTAGAAATAAAAATTTAATTCGCATTAGGCTAGGTTACTTCGCATTAGTTGTCGTGTGAACGCAATTTAATTCGCATTAGTTTAATTCGCATTAGTTTACTTCGCATTAATTTACTGCGAATTAAACTCTCTGTGTGAACAGGGCATTAATTATCAGTAATTGGAATTCAATTATAATTAAAACAAATCCAGCGTTAGTCAGTGAAGAACTTTCTTCACTCACATTTAAACAATTTTGAAAATGAATACAGACACATTTAATATTATTAAGTTCAACTACCGTGAGATTGAAACCACTGTAAACTGTTTCAACACTGAAAATCGTCAAAAGTCAATGTGCATTTATGGTACTGAAATTAACACTTCTGTCAATCATAACTTTGACTGCTATTTCAGTGAAAGTGGAGAGAAACCAGTCTGGGAACAACACTCCACCTCCCCCTCCATCAAGTTCCGGGAGTGACATACCACCCCCTCCTCCATTAAGTTCCAGGAACAGGTCAGGGAACAACATCCCATCCCCTCCTCCATTAAGTTCCAAGAACCAGTCAGGGAGCAACATCCCACCCCCTCCTCCATTAAATTGCTGGAATCAGTCAGGGAGCAACATCCCACCCCCTCCTCCATTAAATTGCTGGAATCAGTCAGGGAACAGCACCTCACCCCTTCCTCTATTTAGTTCCGGGAGCGAATCTGACACCGTATCAACTCCACCCTCTGCTGTTCATAATCAACACTATGCCCATTTAGGCCATTATATAAGGGACAAATTTCACAAACAACAAATTTGTGACATGGCCTTTAAAGTGGGAGAAAAAATTATACCAGTCCATAGGATCGTCTTAGGGTCACAGAGTCCATTTTTTGCCAGCATATTTGAAAGGGACTCGTTTTCTCAAGAGGCAGTTGCACCAAAAATAATTAAGGTGCGTGGTGTATCGGAGGAATCGGTCATGTTGTTTCTGGAGTTTTTATATTCCGGAAACATCAGCATCAAAACAACAGTCATTGCTGACCTTCTGAAATTAGCACGTGTCTTTCACGTTCAAAAAATCCAAAGACTGTGCCTGAATCAGGTAAAAGAGGCCAACAACGAAGAATTACTCAATATTCTGCCAATTGTGAAAGGTATAGAAGAAATAGAGTATTGTGATAACATCATGAAAGTAATAGGAAAAAACTTTCTTGATGTAAAGGAAAGCACATCATTTTTCAACTTGGATATTGACACATTGTGCATGATTTTATCACATGACACATTAACCACTAAATCCGAGCTGGATGTATTTTACTCGGCCATCTCATGGATGCACCATCATGATTTTGAAAATAGAATCCGACATTTAGAAAAACTCATGAGGTGTGTAAGATTTCCTTTGATGTCAAAAAAAGAGCTATTCCGCTGCTTCAAAATGTTTCCAGCTTTGCGAAATGAGCCAAAATGTGTGGAAATGATTACTATGGCCAATTGGTAAGTATATAACAATAAAATTATAAACATTCTGTAACTGTACTTTTTCCACAAGGTCATATTTTCACAGAATCACAATTTCTGTTTAACCTTCGGGTAGAAAATTAAGAAATCCATTTCCTGGATTGTCACTTTATGTCTCAAATGTACTTGAAGTACGCAGGGACATTTCGGTGGAAAAATTAGTGTGACTACGTGCATAACGTAAAATAATACATCATGGAAAACGTATTTCTATCTTTTAACAGACTTGTGAATTAATACTTACTAGATCACAGCAACAAATCAAATGCTAATTATAGCTCATAGAGAGAAAAAAGAATCAATGCGTTGGAGTGGTAAGACACTAGGAACCCCAGTGGGATGAAATGTCTCTTTTCCCTTCCTTTAATGCATATGAATGTATCATCAATTCAAAATTATGTAATAATTTAACAATTATTTATGAGATTAATTGTTTTATATATTGCTATAACTCATTCGTCTCAAACCAACCTAATATTTGATTAGGTTACGGTTAGTTTTAGATAATTGACACCTGCAGATCGGTCTACTGAATTGTTACAATATATTATGACCTTGAAAAATATTAATGTTATTGTTGGGAATCAATAATTGCTCACAATTAACATGATTAAGGATTACAAAAAAATAAAAGATAAGCAGCAGAGAGTATGTAGTTATTTTATTTTCAAATAACTCACCGTAATTGACGAACCAGTTTTTGTTGACTTATCAAGGATTCAGACCTCCTATTCCTTACAAGAAATGGACCCATTAGATAACTTAGTACCCAGGGAAAGGAATAATTTACACAGCAGCCAAAGTGTCAGCAGCTTTATAAAAGTAAGTAATCTTGTTGTGGTTATATATCATTATCATCCTTTTAACTTAAATTTCATGCATGAATGCAGTTAAAGGCTTTATTTTGGAATGAATTACTGTAGATTCCTATTTTACGCGAGTATTTAATATCGCGAAATGGCCCTAGTACTTCAAATCGCGAGAACAATAATTCGCGAGTGGACCATTGATCTAGAGGTTTTACATACAATTAATCGCCATAATAAATAAAAGCGAGTATTTAATTTCGCGAGTGGAACCTCTTGCGAAATTACGCAATAATATTTTCCTCGCATATATTTAGGAATCTACATTATATGAAAGTATCATTTGGTATATGTTCTTTCTTATTCTTTCTAACCCTTGATATAATAGACCAATTCAAGCACTTTCGTTTTGAATGAGCCACCTGTTGAAGTTGAGGTGAGCCAGATGCCAGATGATATGGTTCGGGATTTCAACTCCCATGCCTTCATGCGGAGTGCCAGCTCTACATCCGCACACTCAGATGGCTATGCTAGAGTTGAACAGTACGGCACCTCAAAAAGTAAGCCCATATCTAACTATTTGTATTGATGCTGAAATTAAAAATCAAACAGATAATGATTTGATATTTTTAAAAGAAAAATTAATCTAAATATTCTGCAAGTATGATACAAATATAAAGCTTTCACATGATTGAGACCTCTAGACATACAGGCCTTAAGAAAGATCGACCGAGTATAATGTTCTCTATAAATTCTATACATCTAGGGATTGTACCTTATTAAAAGGCTATATATGTGTATTTGATATAATTTTTTTTTATGTCAGTGAATAAGAAATATCTTCAAAATCTTTATTTCTAATGTTCAATAGCTTCTCTGTTTAGTCATTAAATGTTTTGTCATATTCATTACAACATTACAACTGCAAATGCTGCGAAAGTAATATTTGTTTTTAGAAACTTGCGATGTCATGCACTTTTGGAATACTTTAAAATCGTTACATCAATAATTCTATCCCCCCCCCCCAAAAAAAAAACTCGTGCCAAAAAGTGAGCGGGGCAAAGACAAGACACGGGATATTGCCCGAATTATTAAATTCGGCCAATGGTTTACAAAATCTGTGCCAGAAAACTGTGCGGGTTTCTTCATATGGACACACAGATTTTGTAAATCTGTGTGAAAACCTGTGTCATTTTTCATAAAGGAGACGTTTTTTAGAAACCCATGTCAAAAAAAGTCCTCTGACATACCATATATGGAGTCACGAGATCTGTACATTCATCGAGATCTAGATTAGAACCTTAAGAGAATCTCCTGACGTAACTGTAGATGACAAAATGGAGACTGAAACCAAACTTCACACTAGGCTTTACATAATTGCTATTATATAATACTTTGTAAAGAATTGTAAATGTAAAGACTCATATATGAATGTGTCCATTCACTTTCTGTTAAAGATCTACTTTATCGTTCACAGTTCATATTAGTTTCTAATTAAGAATTCAATGATAATGATGAATTCAATTGTAATTTTACCTAATTTAGTTTGCACAATCTGAGAAAGAATATTATACAAATATAACTTCTCGAAGACAGTGATGGCACATGAAATGCAATAAGATTATTAAGTTTAAGTCCAGCTTAAATCATTAATTTTAAAATAAACATAATCTATTTCATTGTCAGCATTGCAATACAGATCGAATTTCACTAGCAATGGATAATTATTTATTCTATATTAGACTTGCTTCATTTGGTTCAAAAGTGATAAAATTTAACCCAGAACGACATAAATAGAAAACCTTTTGACATCTTTCAGTTGAATATCCTTAAACTGGAGTAATGAAACATTCTTAGCTTAAAATCACAAATTCCTCCAAATTGGTTTTTAAACAAAGGAAGTTATCATGGAGCATGCTCAGTAAAAAGCCGTGAGAAAAAAACAGTTTGAAGCGAAACCCACGTCACAATTATTGAGCTCTTATGTAATGGATAAATAACGAGATAGTTTAATAGTTTAGAGAAAACATTCCTTCCGAGGGCCGAAGGTCAGGAGGGGATGTTTTCTCTGAACTATTCAACACTATCGAGTTATTTATCTTACATAAAAAACCTCCCTATTGTGGACCCCAAAGAAACATTTACCCATTCATATATCCAACTTTGCTGTAATACAATAGAATCTAGCCCATTTAGATATCCAACAGTGACACAATACAATAGCTTAATCGAACACCCCTTTTATTCATGGACTAGTGAGCATGAAACCGCATGGTGTTAATGTCATTTCAAACCTTTCCATTGTACTGAACAGTCATGAAATCAGATGAAGAATAGTTTTAAATCCAAAGTAAAATTAGAGCGGTTCAGATAGTGTTCTGAATACTTTTGACCTGAAAGCAGAAGAAAACTACAGAATTTTGACAAAAGGTTGGAAATCTATCATTATACATATAAGATGATGATTTGTTGGGGGAAAAATGTTTGAATCTTATGGAACTCAGACAATACTTCTAGTAGTGCTAAAACAGATGAAAAGATTGTCGGTGTTATGCGGAACCTGCTTTAAAAATATTCCATATCAAGATCTGCAATAAAAAAGGTATCAAAAATAGATGGGCTGTCAATTTATTAAATTCTTTTGGGAAGTATGCTGGAAAAGTATGAGAACAGAGATGAACCTCGAATAATGTGAGAGGATTGCTGATAATATTCAGCAACAGGAAGTGATGTGGTTTAAGGTTCAAGGTGAAAATGTATTTAAATGCGTGTCAAAATGTGATACTTTCAAAATTTAAGACCGAAAACATTCTGTTTAAAAAAAACATGGATAAGTATTGGATATTTTATTGACGACAAGAGTCTAACAGTGTGCAAATTCGGAGGAATTGTAATTTTTGTGAGCATTGGAAGTACATTTTTAACACGATTCTAATGGTGTGATAAATACAAAGTGATTAATTCTGTGTGCATTGGACAAATTCTAATAGTGTGACAAATTCGGAGTAATTGTTTTTTATTTGCATTGGAAATACATTTTAAACTCTTTTATCTCTTTTTTTTTCATTGCTTAATTATGTTTGTATGCACAGTTGGATATTTAAATATCCAACCGATGGACAGTTGGATATTTGAATATCCAACTGATGGCTAGTTGGATCTTTAAATATCCAACTAGTGCTGGTTGAATCGGTAAGATATACGTAGACTAATAACAATGGGTGACGTCATTGAAGTTTTTTAAGAGTTAAAAGCCATCTTCCTTCGACACGGATTTTGTACCTACACACGGGTTTCTGAGTGCTTTAAGGATTCCCCAATTTTAGACTCATATATATTCCGTGTCTGTGTCTGAAATGAGCATGCAGAACCTGTACGGCTTTTCAAAAATCTTATGGTTTTCGTGCCTTAATTAGCCATGCTTTGTCTGTCTCAAACTATGTTTTGTACTGCTTACTATGATAGGAAGCACATAATTATTTTGTAATCACAACCTGCTGAAAGGTTATAAAAATTTATCTATCCCAGATGAAATCATAAAGGGTATCAGTAAACGAAACTTGTGACTTCCGCCTATCCAAGCCTTTACTCACTTGCCTGTGCTAACTTGACAACATGCAATGTCTGACATTAAGATATATAGAATGCTTAATTACACAACCAAAACTTAAAGCTTGATTTACTTTTTAATACCCAGCAAACTAATTTTATGGGGAAGATTTATTTACTTTCAGAAAAGAAAGAAAGCAAACAAAAATATAAATGAAATAAATGTAACTGTTGTCATGATTTACTAAGACACTTACATTGTAGTATGCATAAAATTATTGATTTTTAATGTCGTGAAAAAGAATTTTTTAAGAATTTTACAAGAGAAAATTTTCCAACTGGCATTCCATTTATTTTAAAATTAGAGACCTGTTGGTCATTGTTAAATTGACTAACCTATTTATCTGGATTTAAACTTGTAGGTAAAACATTCACTCGTAGGAAAGTCAAGGATATTAAAAAAGAGAACAACAGGTATGTAATGCAAACATGCTTTGATCATCTTATTTTTCATGTGAATAAATATGAGACAGTTTGAAGGTTTTTAAAGGTTGTCAAACCTGGATGCATATAGCATCAACATACGCTGATGTATGGAAAATGAGACAAATTTAACACACTGGTGTATGTTGAATGAATTAGGGATAAATGTTTTTCTCACCAGAGCCAGGGCTTATTTTTATGTGAGCTTTTCTAATCACGTTAATTTGTCAGTTTTCCATCTGCAAACTTTTCACATTTTCGACTTCTCCTCAATAATCACTGTGTTTTTTTCAGCCAAACTTGGCACAGAGCATTTTGGGGTGAAAAGGGATTCAAGTTTATTCAAACGAAGAACTACGTCCTCCCTCAGGAGATTAGATATATAATTAGAAATTGGTGAAAATTCATTGCATCTTTCAAAAATCTTCTTCGGAAAAACCAATGGCCAGAAAAGATGAAAGTTTATTTTGTGAATGTTTATATTTGTTTAAATTATGATCCGGGGGGGGGGGGGGGGGGGGGGTTGTTAAATTAGATCACTATGAGCAATCAAAGTTTAACAAAGAATTATATAGAAAAAATATTTAAAAGTCTTTCTGTCAAGAACATCAAAGCCTGAAAACAATGTTTTGGTAATTTGGAAGCATCCTTAAGGAATAACGAGACGATTGGTAGCCTTTAAGATTAACAGAAATCTGGAGACTATAAAGTTATGATAAGCTGAGCCGTAACATGGTATATAGGCTTTGGAGCATTTTGATCTAAAATATCTTATACTTTTCACATATTCCAAATTCATTTCTAAAAACATTGTTGCACTCTTGTTTTAATTTTTGGCCATCCTTAAAAAAAATGTTTGTTAGGAATTGCCACCATGGGAGGGGGTGGTGTTTTTTAGAAGTCCTATGGTTTATGTTTGCAGCAATGAGAAATCTGAAGGCACCTTTCATGTACTAGATCTTGACCTTATGATGAGCAAAGGTGCCTCTTCCAAACATTGTGAATTTCATGGCCCCTGGGCCAGGGGTTCATGTGTTAGGGCGGGGCTCTATTGTATATATAGTAAAAATGCATTAATTCTTTGAAAATCTTCTTCTCTGGTCCTGGGTATTAAACAAACTAACAACGTACATAGTTACGATGAGCAAGGTGCCTCTTTCAAAATTGTGAATTTCATGGCCCCTGGGCCAGGGGTTCATGTGTTAGGGTGGGGCTCTTTTGATTATATAGTGAAAATGCATTAATTCTTTGAAAATCTCGTTCTCTTCTCCTGGGTATTATACAAACTAACTAAGTACGTATTTATGATGAGCAAAGGTGCCTCTTCCAAGCATTGTGAATTTCATAGTCCCTGGGTCAGGGGTTTATGTGTTAGGGCGGGGCTCTATTGAATATATAGTGAAAATGCATTAATTCTTTGAAACTCTTCTTCTCTGGTCCTGGGTATTAAACAAACTAACAACGTACATAGTTATAATGAGCAAGGATGCCTCTTTCAAAACTGTTAATTTCATGGCCCCTGGGCCAGGGGTTCATGTGTTAAGGCGGGCTCTTTTGATAAAAAAAAAAAAAACTGAAAATGCATTAATTCTTTGAAAACCTTGTTCTCTGCTCTTGGGTATTAAGCAACCTAACTGAGTACATAGTTATGATGAGCAAAGGTGCCTCTTCCAAAAATTGTGAATTTCATGGTCCCTGGATCAGGTATTCATGTGGTAGGGCGGGGCTCTATTGAATATATAATATTTGTTTTGCTTGTTTGTTTAACGTCTCTCGAGAGAATTTTTCACTCATATGGAGACGCCACCACTTGCTGATGGAGAGCTGCAAATTTGCACTCAGGGCCATTGAGCAGTGAGGGATCTTTTTCGTGCCAGCACCTAGTGTGACACGGGACCTCAGTTTAAACTGTCTTATCCGAAGGACAGGTCTGCACGTCCCACAGTGGGATTCGAACCCGCGACGTAAGGATAAACTACTTACTCCGCGACTCTAGAGCAGACGCTCTTACCACTGCGCCACGAATATATAATGAAAAATCCTTTAATTCTTTGAAAATCTTCTGCTTCTGGGTATTAAACAAACTAAAACTAACAACGTACATGTACATGGTTATGATGAGTAAGGATGCCTCTTTCAAAACTCTGCTCTTCGGTTTTATTTAAACAAACTAAGTGCATGGTTATGATGAGAAAGGATTGTTAAATTCATGGCCTTGGGGTCGGGGGTTCTGCTGAAAGAAGGGCTCAATTGAGTATATCGTGAAAAAGCATAATTTCTTTAAAAATATCCCTTTCTGTTCCTGATTATAAAGCAAAGAATCTTAAGTGTATAGTTATGATGACCAAGAGTGCTTCTTCCAGCATTGTGAGTTCCCTGGATCCTGGATAAGATGTTTAGGTGTAAGAATGGGGCTCTATTGATAATATAGTGTAAATACATCAATTCTAATAATCCTGTCTACTCCTTAGTGTTGAGCAGATAAACAAAGTGCATGACGAACAAGGGTGTTTCTTTCAAATTTTTTTAAAACTTGTGGTCCCAGGGTCAGGGGTTCTGGTGTTTTTCGGGCTCTGGTGCAGTATTCCTTTGAAAATCTTTTCTGCTCCAAGGCATATCGGAAGCAAACAGAGTAAAAGTTTGAATAAACACGGATATTTTTGCCAGATTTTTGAACATCTGGACCATTTGATCTTGAGTGTTCTGTTCCTGGCCAGGACTGTATTAAATTGTATTCTACAGTGAGAATTTATTTCCCTTTGCCATTTAAATTTTGATGATTAATCACCGTAAATAACGTATATGGAAGGTTAAAAGCATAAGAGAATTATGCAAGAATTTTTATTGTATAATACCAAAAGTACCTTCATAGTTTAAATGATCAGGTAGACTTGTAAATAATAGATAAATAAAAACAAGGCAAAACAGATAAATAAAAATGAGGCAAAATAGCATATTTCATTAAATGTTCTTCAAAGACCAAGAGAGGCCCAATATGAGAGGTTGCAATATGGATTTAAAAATTGTGCAGAAGCACTAATAGTTTGTTAATAGTCTGCGTGGTGATAGTGATCATTGGGGGTAGATTAGAACTTAATTAATGAGTTGTTACTGAATACTAGACTAATTATTTCGTTGATCCTGATCATCCTATTTCTCTTGCTTTGGGTACCAAAGCTTCATCTATCAGTTTATTTAATACTCTGTGGATCCTCTAAATCGTTATATTACATGTATACTCAGGTAACCCTTAAACCTCTTGTATTGTTATATAGTCGTACAAAAATAAAAGCAAAATATAGTTTGAAATGCAACCAGATAATAAAAAAAAGATCCCTGTAACATATTCCAAGGAAAACATGCCATTTTTTATTGGTTGGCGATGGTTGCTTTGATTTTAATTCAAATTTACTTTTATATGTTTTAATCTGACCCTTGGTAAAAATTAAATGAGGATTTGTAAAGGCAAGTATGTGGCCCTAATTACCACATTTGAAAATATGAAATTTAAATTTGAAAATAAAGTATTTCTTTTGCAAATTTAAGGAAATAAATTAATGTTTAATAAGCTGAATAATATTTTGTTTCCTTGGATGCATTTTCTTGTGTGTGGATTCTAAAAATTTATTATTGATATTTTTGAACAACTAACTTGATTTTTCAAATTTCATTATTACAAAATCTCTAACTGGATGCAAGAAGCTACCATGTAGGGTTTAATATTGCTACAAAGTTAGCAAAGTTCAATTGTTTCCCTTTTTGCCAACCGTAGCAACAGTTTTATTTTCTTCATCAAACTTATGAATTATATTTATCATAAACTTCAGTTCTATCAGATAAGTACAGTTAAAGGTGAGTCAAATAATATGTTTCTTGAAAGGTTACTAAATTCCTAAAGCAGCAAAAATTTATTACTGTAAACCATCGGTAAGACGTTTCCATAATTTTAATACAATGAAGCAATTTATCCCAATTTTTCCAATGCTAAGGCTCTTATAATGTGTTTCCCAGTCTTGAAATTTCTTGCATTTCCCAAAGGAAGCAGCATTAACCAAGACTTTGCATAATTGCCAACAAATTTTGCATAATGATTATAAAATTAACTATAAATTATCTTTGAACTGATATGGTTGCAAAAGGAGATTAATAAACTTATGCATGCCTGTACAAAAAAAAGTGTTTCCTTCTCTTTTACCTATTTTGCTAGCATGCTTTGTGTTCAATCATCCTCTCAGTGCTTGACATAGTCATGATTTTTTTTTCTAATATAAAATTAAAATTAAAAACTTTGACACCTGGTGAAAGCAATAAAAAAATCAGTCTTTTAAAAAAATATATAACTATGAGTAAAGAAAACTGCCAAAATGTGATTTCCGGTATTAAGAACTTTTAATTAATCATTTAAGCATTTCCTTTAATGGGTTGCATAGTACAGGTTTAACTGTTACGGTGTATTTTTTTTTATTTAATGTTGTCTTTTTAATATATTGTTGTTTTCTTGTATAAATTTGCTTTGCCTTGAGATATTTATGCATACTGATCCAGCTGGATAAGGTACGTATAATCTTTTTAGTTAAAAATCATGTATATTAACAAGAATTTAATAGCTTATTTTTTATCTTACAGTAAAACTTGTATAATCTGGATGCTGTGTAATCTGAGATCTTGTGTATTACGATGAAAACTCTCAATCTCTGGCTAAATTTAATTGTTTAAAATGTTATCTTATCCTGAATGTTGTCTAATCCAGCCAATTTTTATGCAACCAGAGATGTCAGGACACAAACAAGTTTTACTGTACATACATGTATGGTCCTATTTAATACATGTTAAACATTCTGTGTTTGTCACATCTTTAAAGCTCACCTGAGCCTAAGGCTTAATAAGTTTTTCTGATCCAAATCTGTCCTTTGTCTATCGTCGTCGTTATTGTCGTTGTTGTCATCGTCATAAACTTTGTACAGTTACATCTACTTCTCCAGAACTACTGGGCCAATTTTAACCAAACATGGATTGAAATTATTCGAATTTTCAGCCTTTACTTCTGAAACTCTGGCGTTTACAAATAAAAGAATGGTACAAATATTTTTGAAGTGAATTTAAATTAATATTATGCAATATTCTAAGGTCAGTTCGAAGCTATTTTACATGTAACAGTGTATAAAAAGTAAGTTGACTTGATCAGGGTAACAAATTCTAGCTTGCAATCAGTTCTGGTTTAAAAATGTCAAAATATGCAATTTTGTTGACTAATCTCAGCTTTAAAGTTGATTGACTTATTGATATTAATGTTACTCATCAAGATACATGTACAGTTGTACATGTACAGGTTTCCTCATAATAATATAGCATCCTTCGGAAGACACCAAATGAAACTATAAATAGATGGATGGTGCTATTATGTATTGCATATATGTATTACATACTAAATTTTCTCGAATCCATGATCTCTGCTGATATAATTTGGGTTCCAGAGTTAATGAGGTTCATGTCATTGTAAGGTCACTTAAATAGTCAGCACCTGATGGCCTATTGACCTAAATCTTAATTCATTTTTTTTTTAATCCTCTTTATCAACTTCTGCAACCTAATAATGATTATATTTAATTAACGAGGTTTTTAATTTTTTTTTCTTTTGCAGGAGGACTGGGAAAAAAATCCCTAAAGATTCACCCATCAGAAAGTTATTTTCGTTGGATTTTTAATGGTTTTGTAATAGTTGTATTTTTTTCGAATTGTTTTATTGTTTTCTTAGTGTTAAATGTTTTCCTATTAGTGGGTTTTTTTTTCTTCGGTGTTTCAATTTTCTTTACTATCATTTTTTTTTTCAAATTTCTAAGTTAAGATGTTTAAATTGTTATTGAAAATAGGAATTAGAGTGTTCTTGTAAATAAAGTTTTTGCATGCAATAACGCTTTTTTCTTGTTTCTAAGATACTCGTCATTGGTGTATCTCATGTGTTGTGCCGTGTCTTAAAATTGAACATTTCTATCTTTTACTTTTTTTCCTAGATGCTTTTGTTGTGAGTCTTCTATCTCGATGAGTTAGGACCGGTACACACGGTAAGGCTTGCAGCACAAGTCATGAAACTTAAGTCTTGCCTTGTAAAATGTACGTTTACAAGTTTAGTACAATCTTAAAAGTTTCACGTATAAATAGAGCAATGCTCTAAATACAAGACTTACATATAGCTTACCTTTTATATTTGCCAATGAGAACCATTTGCATAATCATCATTCTGCTTTTATCAAACCATTCACGTGAATAGATTGACGTGATCACAAAGTTGTGAATACACAGGTCAATTGATTGATTGTTGTAATTGTACGTCCATTGCAAAATTATTCCACTCGTATGAGACGTCACCATATACCAACTTAGACCTTATCTCAGCACTCAAGACCATTGGGCAGTGATGGTTCTTCATCATGCCAATGCCAAGCTTTATTTTTTAAAGTCTCATTCTCAAGACCCGTGGCTACTTCGGTTTGTTGTCAAAATGATTCAGGAAATCAAACTGACTGGAGTTGATACACTTTACTTTAAAACCATTAAAGAAAAAAAATAATTCTGTGGCGTTTTGATTTTTTTTTTTTTCAATTAAAGAAGTACAGTGTACAGCTAGTGTATTGTATACTAAACTCATACAAATACTCTTCATGTTACATGTACATATATTAGTTCAAGCCATAGGAGAAGTCAGCAAGGAAGGATTGGGTTCAAAATGACATTTATCATTAATCTTTGTTAATTCGTGTACTTGTGTCATATAATAATATTGTGCGCATCAGACTTTCTCCGGAAGGACGCACTGGCTGTACAAGCTTATCTTTTAAAAAGATAGGTGAGCTAACGCTGTAGCCATCATAAAACACAGAAGTAGTCATCTGAACCATTGGTTAAATTTGCTGAGTCGATTAATTATTATTAATAGGAAGCCACAGTGGTGCACCTGAGGTGGTGTTTGGTGGATGGGGTCTCAATTCAGAATGGTGAATCTAGAGAGGGGTTCACATTGGCAATGTCTTAAGTCATTAAATGTGCTTAAAGCATTCTGTAGTTTAATACTGTAATTTCAATTTTGAGGTGAAAAATAAAAAATCAGTAGATCCAATGAGCACCTAGTTTAAAATATTCCAGTGTGGTACTGTTTTGTAGTAATCACATTTTTTCGGGCCTTTCTGGCAAGCTCGGAAAACATATCCAAAGTTGCTTACCGGAAAGATCGAGGAAGGTATTGTAGAAAAGCTAGGTATTATAATCTTAGAAATAATTGATCTCTACAGTCTTGCCATTATAAGACCTAAGTTACTGTTGCTTGTTCACATTAATGTACAGGTGAGTCAACGAAACACGAAACTTCAGAACATATGTATTTTCAGATGATAAAACGAAAATGACATGGTACAGTTTATCTACTACTGTTTTGTCAACATATGGTTTATAGTTACTTTAGAATGAACGTGCTCCAAAAAATTCAACCGGGTCACTCGTCCGGAAAATGTACGAAATATCTATTTAATAACTTGGAAATGAGACCTGCTCCAAAAACTTTAACCTGATCCAAAAACGTTAATTTGCTCCAAAAACATTAACCTGGTCATTCTTTAGCTGAAATTGCAGCCTCTGAAACCTTGATGGTACAATGAAATTAGAAACATCCTCCATGCATCTCTGATTAATATAGGGCATAGAAGTACTTGAAAAGAAATCTGCTCCAAAAACTTTAACCTGGGATACCGATGCCAACACCGAGGGTACTACATAAGCTCCCCCCAACTTCAGTGAGGTGAGCTAAAAACTATAATTTCATAGTAGACTTTTGTAGAAGAAAAATGGCAGGTTTTATTAGTGATATTTTAAATATAAAAAAAATTCACAGAGGTACATGTATAATTATACACACCTATTTCCTGACCATTCGGACAATAGCAAGTTAATTGACCTCAATAGCAACAGTTACTATGATCAGAGGTGCAACCGAGGGAAATACATGTAGTTGCTGTTTGGGGGGATAATAAACTTGCTAATTCCTCATAGCCAGTAATTAGATGTTTACTTTTTATCTATTGGTGAACTAGTGTGACGTACCGTCATCGATATCTACATGCAGAATTTAACCTTCCAAAAACAAATAATAACTGAAGCTAATATGGTACACAAGTGGTGAGCAGTTGCTGGTATATTTTAAAACAACAAATTGCATTGAATTCTTTGTTAATATGGACCTGAGAAGTCTGATTTTAATCAGATTGTTGCAATCTCGTACATTGTATGATTATATGCAATTTATTTTTTTTTTAAATACAGGAGGTTTTAATTACTTATTTAGATGTACATGTATGCTTGTGTATAAAACTTATTATGCAGTTGGATCAGTAATTAAAACGTCAAAATTGCAACAATATGCATGTACTAGCAGAAGAAAAAAACAACAGAAAAAAAATAAAGTCATAAAGACACTAACAGATACATATATAATAAAAATAAATCATTAATAAATAAAGAATAACAGTCTTTACTGAGATCAAGGCTTCCTTCTTTTACCCTAGGATATTCATAATCCATGTTTTTCATAAATTCTTTAACCGAGTCCACGTACGGAAAGTGGTAAAAAGCCGAAGACGTGCATTTTGAGGACGACAGGTTTGTCAAAAATCTCGTAGTACCACTTGATGTACTTGAGGTGTACACATCGTTTTTCGATATTTTCAGACGATATGAATTTCTTGCAGTCATGATACGGTTGACGGAAGTTCCGTGGGTTCTGCCTATTGCATTGCCTAAGTAAGGACAAAGGCAACGATAGGTTACTGTGTAGTTTGTTGTGCTTTTTTTCCACCACAGAACTTCTTACCCGTCGTCAGAGAGGGCCTGCATGAGAAAATAAAATAAAGTCAACTAAAATCAAAGTTCGGAATATTAATTTTACAATATAGATGAATAAATGTATATAAAATATAGGTAAATAAAGGATATCCACATAAAAACTTACAAGTTATCAGTTCTTCGTGAAAACCTCTCCACAAATGTGTTTCTTTCATCTTCTCCGGAGACCATTATATGAAAATCAAAATTTAATAAGAAATTACAGACACGTTTATTCACTGTAAAGAAGATGGACGAGCAGACCAAGATATATTCTTACTTAAGACTTAGAAAGCAAAATGACTACATGTATTTTGTGACAAACAAGAAAGTGAAATGGATTTATTATCCTCTCGCAGTGGAAGTGGATGGTATATACATGTACAAACACGCTTGTGTGTGGGATGGGTTAGTTTTTCCTTACAGTTGGTGCGAAACGGAAGTGACGTGTTTGCATCGGGATCGATCTCAAATGTTCCACTTTGCAGTGCCCCTGTTTCCATTTAAATTTAATTTAATAAAAAGCTGAATTCAATGAAAGCAACTCTTCATGTTCTCTATTTTTTTTTTTTTTGGGGGGGGGGGGGAATTATTGGTCTAACACCCAGTGTTAATATGATAAAAGATTGAATTCCAGTAATGACTGTTTAAACTTTCAATTGCTAAATCAACATTCGAGAAAAATCGAAGAAGTGGTATATACATGTATGAATTCAACTTAATTTACATGTGAGGATTAATTTCATTTTTCAGATGCCTTCAGTGCCAAAAAGGAAAACATTCAGAGGAAAAATTCGAAAAAAAAAATTGAGTTAAAATGAGAGTATGTGTATGGAACCTCATATGTTTTATTCCATGGTGAAAGACATATACTTGCGTTTCATTACTTGGACATCAACTAGCATTTTTTTATGATCGATCACCTCTACAAATGATCTAAAATATCTCAAAGTTTAACTTAATTAATCATTCTATCCATTATTTTCATTTAAAAAAAAAAACAGTATAAAATTGCATTTTTGTATTTATTAATTAGTATTTGACATAGGTGTGCAGGTGTATCTACATTTATTGTTTGGACTGGTTTCTTGAGGGTTAATTATTAAGATTAATATACCTCTTCTGCTTTTCCATTTATTAAATTCGATCGTTAAAAGTAAATTATTCCCAAGAAATTACTGTGAATTGGCTAATAATCCCAGTTTTGCTGTGCGTTAATCAAGTTAGTTAATCCCTGCTTAGAATTTTGTATTGGTAGGCCTACAATAAAACAGTTAAAAAGCATACTCTTGAGGGAGCTATCATAACAAAAATTGCATTAAAATAAGAATGTAACATATTTTGATGTATTTGCACTTTTCGGCTGAGAGAGATAACAGACACGAAGCTCTGAAGATAAAAAAAAAAAATAAACATAGATGCTGGCCACTAGGGTTTGACCTTTTCACCTGGACGGTTCCAAGAAAATGATACATTATAGATTGGAATGCGCTTTGTTACTTGTTTATCAAAAGATGTATTTGGTAAGGAGAAAAGAGCAACCAATAGTATTGAGGTGACCAGAGGTCAGTTGTTAGTATAAATTAGCTACAACAAAGAATATTTAAAACTTATGCAAAAGATAGAAAATGATTTTTAAAGTGCATTAGGAAACTAAAGAGTGTTGGAGGACAGAATAATGGTAACTGAAATTCAAACTAAAATTTAAAGTAATTATGTCAAATTTCGAGGGAGTTACAAATATGGAGATGTAAAACTACAAGGGTACACCTGGTATAAAATGAGCGGACGGCCAGACGCATTCAGTCAGAAACTGGATTGTGTCTGTCTCTGCTTGCATTTTATACAGGTGAGATCATTTTGTAGACTTGCGCGTTTTTATAAAACTTAAGTAAAATTTTCAGATGGCTAATTTTATTTACAGGTTTAAATATTTAGATTATAAGTGGTAATGTTTATTATAATGTTTAGTATCTTGTGTAAAAATATTTCTTGTAATCATTAATAGAAAAAAAATGGATTGTTTAATGTAATAAAGTCAGAAACTGGATTGTGTCTGTCTCTGCTTGCATTTTATACAGGTTGGGTAACAGTGCCACACCTTAACACCTGTGAGCCGCTCTGGTGAGGGAAGGTCCTCAGATTTAGAGGGAAATTGGAAGTGTAATATACAAGGGTCATTTCGTAGAAATAGGGTCACTTCGACCAAGCTCAAAGATTATAAGAGTTATTCCACTTGGTGCGTCCTCTCACTTGCATAGCCAAAGATCCCGGGTTATACAAACAAATGCATGATCGGCCCAATGTCATTCGGGACTCTGCCTCCTCAAACTTCAGTGGTTGAGGTACAGAAAATAAGAACCGTTAGGCTGGAGTCCGGAATGAGGTTGACCCGGTTATGATAGAGCTATTTAGATTCCAGTTCCCTCTTACCAGGACTATTTCCCTCGGCCTCGCCTCTGGAAATAGACCTGGCCTTGGGAAACGAGAGTCTTGCTTATTCCCTTAATGATATTCATTCATCACCCAAAGATGCTTCGTGGCAAATTTGGATGAAATAATTGGCCAAGTGGTTCTTGAGAAGTCGAATACGTGAAAAGTTTACAGACGGACAGCTAGACAGACAGGCGGAAGCCAGAGAAAATGTGATCAGGAAAAATCTTTAGAAATCTTCTCAAGAACAACAAAGCCATGATTAGTCCTACTGATATAAAAATATCCACAAGTATAGTGTGTATCTAATTTTGTTCCAAATATGACCCTCGGGGATAATTTTTATTTACATAGTAATAGATAGGAATATCTTTAAACATTTTTCTCAAGAACAAGAAAGCCCTGATTAGTCATTTTGATATGAAAGTATCCTCATGTAGTGAAAAATTCAAGTTTCTCAAATCATGACCCCTTGGGCATGATCGTGTATATCTTTAAAAATCTTCTTCTTAAGAAAAGCAAAGCCATGATTAGTCGTATGGCTTTGCAGAGGGGAACATCTCACTATTAGTATAACATTATAAAATGTAGTAGACTCTATCTGGGAATCCTCTATCCTTCCTGTGCTGCCCTCAACCAGGGCTCCGCCCTTGACCCCCATCTACCATGCAGGTCATATATAACACCCCAGTCCGTAATGCAAAAACTTTGATCTCCTCTTCAGGTGAACCCCCTGGACCCCTTTTATGTGCTGAGGGGGCAAGAAAGGCAACATATTGACAAAAATGAATTTTTAGATAAATTAACAGACAAAAAATATATAACAAACTTTCTCTAAAAACGAAAATAAACAATATTCTTGGGTGGGTAGTACTTGGATGAAATTTAGAGTTAGATACCTTCGTTATTTTTCATGTATGGGTGTAATTTTCGAAAACAAAATAAGTGCCTGTTGGAAAAGCCCTCAAGTCCCACTATGCGTAACCTAGGGGACGACCATTTGGCATATGATTCTGAAAAGGGGGAGGCTGGCAAATTTTTTTTCGAGTCAGATTATTTATTTTCATGCCAGTTAAGGACAGGTTATTTATTTCTAAGAAGATTACCAAGGACAGATTATTACATTTTCTTTTCTTTTTTTTTTAATTATTTTATTTTTTCAACACAATTCATTATATACAAAATGTCCAATATCTTTTCTTTAACAGAACTGTGTATATAGAGAGAGAGAGAGAGAGAAAGAGAGAGAGGGGAGAAAGAGAGAGAGAGAGAGAGAGTTACAAAAATAGTTGGTTCCACCTGTTCCACTGATTGTCAAATTTCTCTTTTTCACCATTTTTATATGATAAATATTTTTGTGTTTGGTAAAAATAACTCAAGTGTGATATCGCAGAGTGCACATTTAGAGGTTTTTCAGTGCATCTAGAAGTATAAATATAATATTTCAACCATAAGATTAAGATATTAGCTATTTCATTATTTTTTCCTCCAATACCTAAAATAAATGATTTTTTTGTTATGGATAAATGGAGGTTTTTTCTGCTGGAGATAATATTCAAAGTTTTCAAGGAGTGATTGTACAAGATCACATTCCCATAAGATATGTTCAATTGTCTCCTCTTCTTTTTGACAAAAAGTACATTGCTTTGAAACAACCTTCTTAATTTTGAATAAAAAAGAATTTGTTGCCAATATTTTATTTAAAATTCTGTACTGAAACCACTGGAGTTTACAGTTTTTTGTGACTTGAAATGGTAATTTATGAATTAGTTTGCATTCCTTGCTATCCAAATCAAATAATTCAATCCATTTTTTGTAACCAGCTGTTATAGAAGAATTTTTATTGAGAATTTCATAGAAGTTTTTTGATTTTTTGCATTTTGATACAAGATAAAAGTTAGACATAATAAGAGGATTTTCTGATTTTTGTAAATTTTTATCGAAATTGCTCCTCTTTATCCAAGCTTTAACTGCATGGATCAAGCTAGAATATTCTAAAAAATTAATCTTTATATCTGGATAAGTATTGCAAAAGCATTCATAGCTATAAAAAAAAGCCATCTTCTCCAATAATGTCATTAATATATCTAATATTATTGTCAAAAAGTTTTTTACTGTAAAAGGTTTTCCCTCCAATATGGATCATAGGGTTATAAAACAGTGGAGAGTCTACAGTAGCATCAGAATCAGTACAAATTTTATTCAAATCAACCCAGGACTTGAACACATCAATCCAGAATTTATTTTTTAAGGTTTTCATAAGTTGAGTGATGTATTCAATACCACAGGATGCAAATTTATATATATTCATATTTGGGATGAAATTTTCCCACCCTTTATTTGTAAAAACTAGATGTCTTATCCAAACTAATTTCAAAGAAACAATGAAAGCATTTAAATTTATCATTTTCAGTCCTCCATCTTCATATTTTTTAACAATGACATCTTTCTTAACTCTATGAGTTGAATTATTCCATAAGAATGAGAAAAAAAGTTTTTCTAATTCTTTACAATAAGAATTAGATGGATTTGGGATTGACATAAATAAATGATTTAATATAGGTAAAGCCAATGTCTTTATAACAGTAATTTTTCCAATTGGAGTTAAAAACCTTTTTCCCCATTGACTAAGAATAGACTTGATTTGCACTAGCTTTGGTTGATAATTTATTTCACACATTTTATCTAGGTCAACATCAAAATTTATACCTAATAAAGTAAATCTAGTAGTTCCCCAATTAAGTTGATAATTTGGGATTAAAACCTCATCACTGTATTTTTTGGATCCAATCCACACAGTGTGTGTTTTTGAGAAGTTAATGCATAATCCAGACATATCTGAGAATGTGTTCAAAGTTTTCAGTGTTTCTAAAAGAGACTCCTCACTTCCATCAAGAATTACATTTTCTTTTATCTGAAAAAAAAAATGACGAGCAAAAAAAAAAAAATAAAATAAAATAAAAAATAAAAAAAATAAAGGAAAACACCTAAACTCCAAAACTCTGTTTTGAGGTGAGAGGGGATAGCACTGGTCAAGGACAGATTAAATATTTATTATTTATTTCCTTGCCAATCAAGGACAGATTATTAATTTTCAGTATTTTCGAGGACAGATTATTTACCCCCCCCCCCCCCCCTCGGAATCAAATGGTCGTCCCCTTATTATTGGCCTAAATCTTACTTTGACAGATTCATCTTCAAATTCATTTGTAATTTTAAAAGAAATCATTTAGCAATGTGATATTTTATGAGAATATTACACAATTATGTAAAGAAGGAAAATTTCAGCCCCCCCCCCTTTTGACCTCTTGGGTGACCTTGCAAAGAACTGTCCATTTTGAACAGTGTTAATTTCAATGAAAGAAAATGAAATCATATTTTTAAAATTGTCCCGAATCTCCCGATCTTCGAATTTCTCTCAATATGAAGGATCCAAAATTCATTAATTTAATTGGATTTTTTTCTATGTAATCCCTGGGATGCAGTTATTCTTTACAGTTGTCTAGCAGAGATATTCAATCCAAGTCCCTGAGTCATAAAATGTACAATTTCGGTAACAATTCAACCTAATCGATAGTAGTTTGCTTGTTTAATAAATAAACTGTTTTCTTCTCCATTGCTTTAATATCAACGAATTCATTTTAATTTTTACCATTTTCAAAATACATCCAAATTAGTAAATTGTTAAAACATACTACTAATTTGTTATATCAAATTACTAATTTGTTATATCAAATTACTAATTTGTTATAACAAATTAAATAACTTATTATGACCAATTTTTAAATAATAATTTATTTTATCAAATCATTAATTTGTTATAACAAAAAAAAAAAAATTGTTATAACAAATTATTAATTCGTTATAACAAATTAATAATTTGTTATAATAAATTAATAATTAGTTTTATCGAATTACATATCTATTTGTTATGGCAAATTAATAATTTGTCATTAACTATATATTATTTATTTGTTAAAACAGACTAACAAATTGATAATTTGTTAAAAGAAATTACTAATTTGTTATATAAAATTACTTATTTGTTAGTTTCAAATAATAAATTAACAATTTGATTGTTACAACAACGTACTAATTTGTTAGAACAACATACCAATTTGTTGTAATAAATTACTAATTTGTTATGTAAAAATATACTAAATTGCTATTAATAACAAATTAAGAATCTGATTGTTACAACAACATACTAATTTGTTACAACAACATACTAATTTGTTACAACAACATACTTATTTGTTATAACATTTTAATAAAAGTTACTGCTGCTGCCCTTTTTCTCCCATCTTCGCTAGCCAAGGGTTTCCGATCCGAAATCTACTGTAGAGTAGATTTCGGATCGGAAACCCTTGGCTAGCGAAGATGTTTTTCTCCAACACTAAAAAGTTTTCTTATAATTTTAAGATACGTCCCTGTAACACATTCGATGTCAAAATAAAATCTGTCTGTATTTATTAAGTAACCCATATAACATGCTAAAACCACTACACCCCCCCCCCCCCATCCCCCGCCCGCCTCGGTCCAAAAAAATAGATCAACGTTGCACGACTCTCCAAGGAACGAGTACTCTACAGTGCCCCGAAAAAACGGAAAAACGTGAGCCAGGGGTGTATTCTGCTGCCTGTGACGATAATATGTTAGCTAAGGTAATTAATTTTAGTTCTATTCTTTATAAATATACCTGTTAGTAAACCTTTGACCATACCATGATAACTTTCAACCACGTAACGCAGAACTTCTTATTCATAAACAGAGGAAATTCGAGACAGTAGTGTCCATACAAATTCTAAACTCATAATACCGTCGAATATTACTAGTATGTAGGTACCTGGTAAGAATAAAGTCACTTGAAATAGTGACAAAGTAAGGCCTATATGTAAGATAGGTGTAAAGATAGGTGTAGTATTTAACTAATTTTTGCAATTGATTCTCTGTCTCTTTCTCTCTCTCTCCCCTAAATTATTAAAGAGGAATGTGGTGTACGCCTACACCAGTTCTATGGGGGAACCACTTTCCTACACTTTCATTTTCAAAATGATCATAGCATACTATTATTAATTTTTTTTTCTCTCTCTCTTTTACTGTATCACTCATTCAAATTACTCTGTATAATATGTACAGTGTATATACATCGCTGTACATTATGTCATTTTATTAAATCTCTCTCATTATACAGAGTACAATGAATTTTGTTGATCTAAATTACACTCCTTTACTGATCAAAATATATAATAGTATATATACTATTATATATTTTGATCAGTAAAGGAGTGGGGGTCATGTTAATTTAGATCAACAAAATTCATTGTACTCTGTATAATGAGAGAGATTTAATAAAATGACATAATGTACAGCGTGGTATAAAAATAGCTCTCTAACTGGTTCTGCTGGCATTATTATGGAAAATAAACAGAGGGGACCAATAGACCATGACAAGAGAAGGCCAGATCCAGCCCTCCATTCAAATCCAATGAATAGCATGCCCATTTCATTGTAATTTATGTTGTCATGTGAAGTCTGAATTTCCATTTTCAATTATTATGATTATTAGATTTTAATGTGTTTCAAACTTGATTATTTAACTAAAGTGTGGAATTATAAAAAACAGAATGTCATTGATGAGGAAGGTGAACTTTCTTTGTTTTGGATATTAGCTTGGCCAGCAAAATGAAAGAATAATAAATAAAAGGAATTATTTTAGATAAAAGGAATTAGTAATAGAAGTATCGACACAAAGAATGTGTACCTGTAACGGAAACCTGGGCTGCATATAACGGGGTAGGTGCATGTTTAAAACTCGGAGATAGGAGAGTTATATATGGCTTTTAAATTGAATTGATTGATTTTTTGTTGGTGAACCATTTAGCCAAGGTAATCTTACACGGTGTATGCTTAGTGATTATGGATTTAACCTTTGGAGGTTTTTCTTTTATTTAAAACTATATTCTCAAATGAGTGTATATAGCCATTTGTTCTTGAGTTTGTCAATGAATAGAAAGATGTTTTCCTGAGTATGTTTAGATGGGTTAGCATAAAGACATTAATAATTATGTTTAATTTATTGAAAGCTAATATTTACAACATGAACATGATGAATTGTTAAGCTGCATGCAGAAGGCACGTACAGTCTAAAACTGTGAATTGCAGATCGAATCATGATTTTGTGAAGAACATATTAAATCGGAGAGGTTTACATTATTATCAGTGTAAAGTCAAACTTCAAGAATTATAAATAATATAATGAACATTCTGAATATTTTTTTTAAACAATTCTTATTTTTATACTAGCTATTCTGAATATGAGAGCCTTTAATTGAATGACTTTGGTCAAACCAAGATATGAAACATTAGCAAATAAATGAGTATGTGTTTAGGTCAGTTGCATTGCTGTCACATAAAAAAATACATGTATCATATATAAGATCATGTAGTGGCAAGGGGCTACATGGACCATGGATATTGGGCTGTGTAGCTCAGTGGTTAGAGCACCTGACTAGTGATGCAGGGATCCTGGTGGTTTCAATTACAAGTCCATGCAGCCAAATATTTTCTTTATAATCATATCTCCTTTCCTACTACACACACAATATTAAAACTAAAAATTTCTAAAGACTTCAGTACATTGATTTACTCTTCTATTTCAGGATGAATAGTCACAGCCATGAACAGACTGAAGCAAAATGGCCATAGTAATAGCAGCAAACAAAATGGACATTCTCGGAGCATCAGTAATCTCCCTAACAGGAAGGAGTGGGACAGTTGTCTGCCCCTGCCAGCACTCTCCTTCCCTGCAGCAACAGGCATTGTGTTCCTTTTTGCCATCACATGTTTTGTAAATAGTTACCATGGAGATTTCGTCTTTGATGACAGTGAAGCCATTTTGTCCAACAATGATCTCAAACCTGAAACACCTCTGTCTGATTTGTTTGTGCATGATTTTTGGGGGAACAAGCTGGACTCTAAAACCAGCCATAAGTCCTACCGTCCCCTTACAGTGCTGACCTTTAGGTGTGTGATTTTAGCCAATAAAACAAGTTTTATCCAAGTGCATATCCTGTAGAATATTTCCTTAATGTGAAAATTAACAATCATTAAGGAAATCGACACATATATTGTACATGTAAGCATATTTTGACTGATATAAATCATCAGGCTCCAGCCAAGACCATAAACTGAGGGCAGACTTAATAAGTCAAAATTTAGATTCTGAATATCTTGATTATAAAAGGTCATGCAGTTGTATAAGTTAAGTATTTTGCATATCATTGACCTGAAAGCATTTGTCAATGAAAGAAAAACTGATTTTAATTGATATAAACTGTTAAGAATAAATGGTAAAATCCTAAATTTCATCATGTTTAATTATTTTTTTTTTTTAGATGGAATTATTGGTTGTCAGGCGGTGCCTTTCCTATGTCATTCCACATTGTAAACATTATTCTTCATGGCCTTGTGTGTGTACTCATGCTTATCATATTCTCATTGGTCCTGTCTGGTTACCATACCGATGCAAAAGGACAGATTGTGTTTGGTGCTCCTAAATCATCTTTGCTGTGTGCCGTTCTGTTTGCTGTTCATCCTGTTCACACAGAATCAGTGAGTGATTTCAATTTATGTCTACGCAGCTGCGTTCTTACATATTGGTTTAGCTACATGTACACCCTACCCTAAGTCCATACATTAAGATTTTCTCATGAACAAAAAAGAAAGAGATATATGTAATTGAGCTATTCTAAGAATTTTTAAAAACAGGATGAAGCAAGCATTATTAATTATACCACAAGGTACTAGAATATCTGCAAAGTGTATCCCAGGTCAAAATCTATCCATATCAAATTCAAAATGTAGGTAATACCAACTCCATTTATAGAATAACAATATTACCTGTCATATTCTTTTTCATTTTCTGGGACAGATACTTTAAAATAAAATTTGTATGAAGATGTTTTTGGTATCGTGTGCAATATACTGACTGATTAGTTGAGTGATATTGATTGTATCTATAACCAATTAGATCTCGATGGAAAAAATCCCTCATTTTGATTTTTAATTACTGTAAATTTTTGTGCTCTTGATTTCTATTGCCTGATAAGATAACATTTCGTTTTCAACAGAAAGTTAAATTATTACTTTCTCTGTAGAATGGTATTACAGTAGAGATATATTTTTTTGTATTTGACAAGTGGCAGGAAAAGCAAAATGAATATATACATGTAAATTTTCCCATACTGTATTTGACAGGTGGCCGGAATTGTGGGTAGAGCAGATCTCCTGTGTGCCTTGCTCTTCATCCTTTCATTTATTTGTTATGTCCGCTCCTGTTGTCAAGGTAAACTGAACATTTATTTGTTATGTCTGCTCCTGTTGTCAAGGTAAACTGAACATTTATTTGTTATGTCCGCTCCTGTTGTCAAGGTAAACTGAACATTTATTTGTTATGTCAAATCCTGTTGTCAAGATAAACTGAACAAAGTTTGTATTTATACTGTCAGCAAAAACAAATGTCAGCTTTCAACCATATGGGTTTATATGTACAAATAGCAAAAAAATTGTAAAAAAATATTTAAAAAAAGAAAAGAAAAAAAAACAAAATCTAAATGAGATAGCATTTTTCCTTGCTGCTTAAAGAGGCAGTGGCCTTATATACATTCATATTGCTTCTTATAGCTCATCTGTTTTCATTAACATGACTAATTATGAGGATGTATGAATTGCAGAAATCTCATTCCTGCCAAACAGAAGTCTTCATCGTCCAGAGACATTCTCCATGGCCTGGCTCTGTCTGTGTTTGGTGCTGTGTGGTTTGTCCGTTCTGTGTAAGGAGCAGGGTATCACAGTCATTGTAAGTGGAAAAAAGGGGGAGTTGACAGATTAAAAAAAAATATACTGTAAACCAACTTTTATATTTGTGAGAGAAATGTTTGTGAGCATTTCAAGTTCGCGAATATTTACATTGTCTTAAACCAGTCGTTCACTATGTCATGTTTTATCAAACAGGAAAGCTTATAATAAATGGATCCTGAATATTAATTATTGTTGACTGGTTTTCCATTGGTGATTCCTGTGTAATAGTTTACAGTATATTTCAGTTTTCTATATAGTGACATACAATCAACATGAGGACATTTTTGACTTGTATGTGTAACAGAAAAGCAAGATAACATAAACCTAACCAAACAATGTATACACTAATTTAATTCTGAATTGTGAAAGTTACCCATCTGACTTTTTCTACATTTATTTAATGCTTGTTGTAGTCGATGCCAAATATTCAGTGTGCTCACTGTTTGATGCAAAATGGATTTCATTGTCAACTGAAAGTCCAAACTGTAGATCAAATTGAATTATTTAAATCATTAGTCACAGCCTTTATTTTATAAAACTAATTAATTCAGACCTTGCAATGTAATCATGATTTAAAACTGTCAATACTTTGTGTATTTAAATCACATATATGTATTCTACAATGCTATCTTTTTATTTTAGGGTGTGTGTAGTGCATATGACATCATAGTTATTTGTAAAATTGATGTTTTGAAATTCCTGGGATTGAAAAAGTCTGGGATGAATGCAAAAAATGATAGCTCTCCAAGCAATATAGATCAGGTTAGTTTGATTTCATGTCATTTCTTTAGCACATTTAGTATTTACAGTCAAACCTCGTTATCTCGAACTTGATGGGACCAAGAAAAAACTTTGAGATATCCAAAGGTTCGAGATATTGAGAGTAAATTATCAAAAAAAAAATGTGGATGGAATTTCCAGCTCACTTTGACATAACCATGGTATTCGAGATATTGAGATTCAAGATACCAAAGTTCAACTGTATACTATTATTAAAATTTAAGAATTGTTTACAAATTTAGTAGGATACATTTACATAATTCTTGTTATATGTTAAAAAAAATTTAACATTGATCAAAACCAAAGCTACAGCTAGTGTGTATATAAAAATCAATTATTTGTTACCCTAAATAAACATATAAGTCACTCAATTGCTTTGGGAATTATATATACATGTATATACGAAATGAAAACTTGATGATAGTAATTAAATTTTTAGCACTGCACTTGTATACTATTATTCCTGACCTTTAGTATTTTATTTCTTTAGAGGCCATCGGGTGAATGGTTTAAAAGTCTGTGTGTGCGTCACATATTCCTGGTGATCATTGGTCTAACCATTCTTGTCACTAGATGGCGTGTTATGGGATCAGCGCCACCTATATTCCAAGTGTTTGATAATCCACATTCCTTTGTAAATAATACATTAATTAGGGTTAGTAATTTAATTCTGTAGCATGTTAATGTTATTTATACTGATTTTCAATAATGTTTCACTTTATAATCATGTTTATTACATAATATATATTTAACACAGATAACATGGCTAATTTTCAGGCTTTGAACTACAACTATCTGTATGCCCTGAACTGCTGGATACTTGTTAATCCCTGGTGGCTTTGTTTTGATTGGTCCATGGGAAGTGTGCCAACAATAGACTCTGTCTCAGATCCCCGTTTATTGGCTGTGATAGTCATGTGGGCAGTGCTTATATTTCTTTTATACTCAGCTGTTATTCAAGAAGTTGGTCAGGAGCAGAGGTAGGCAGCATTAAGGCAGTTTGGTATGGTAACATTTAGCATAGCAGTAGTGTTTACATAAACACAGAATTCCATCAGTATAGCACAGTATGGAATATTTCATCATAAATCAGTTCATCCACTTAATTCAATATTAGCCCTGAGTATCGCAAGTCACCTAAAGATACAATATGTATCAGGATACGAACTTGCAATACAGTACAACATATCATGATACAGTTGTCTACAATTAAGTAAATTACTGATATCTTTATGTATTTTTTGTGGTGTTTACCTCCACATTAATAAAAATTCTCATCACTCTTTATCAAAGTTTATTATGGGAGGATTCATAGTCTCAACATTGGATTCTTTATAATTTAATTTGTTTTCTGCCATTTGGAACGTTAAAATTTGTTAAGACCTACACAGATTTTTCAAGTAAGACAATGAAAATTAAGTTTTAAATTACTCTTTCCCCACCTGACAATATGATATGTTTATTATGAGCCCTTACAATCAATACAGTTGACTTATTGTTACATTATAGATCCTTGCAGTTCAGTATAAGAGAGCATAGTGAAATGCATGTTTATATAGTTCAGTATAGAGCGCAGTATAATTCGGAAAAGTACATATGCACTTATAAATAATGCAGTAAATTTCAGTATCTCTGTATTAGTTTTGATTGGAAGAACATTTTAATAATAATAATAAAATTTATTTTAAAAATTACATCAATGATCTTGTCAAGATGTGCATATTTTTAGCTCACCTGAGCCAAAGGGTAAAGTGAGCTTTTCTGATCAAAAGTTGTACATTGTCTGTCGTTGTCATTGTTGTGGTCATTGTAAACTTTTCACATTTTTATCCTCTTCTCAAGAACCACTGGGCCAATTTCAACCAAACTTGCCACAAAGTATCCTTGGGTAAAGGGGATTCAGGTGTGTTCAAATGAAAAGCCACACCTTCTTCAAAGGGGAGATCATTACAAATTGATGAAAAATAAATGGCATCATTTAAAAATCTTCTTCTCAAGAACCAATGTGCTAGAAAATATGAAACTTATGTGGAATCATCCTCAGGCAATGTAGATTCAAGTTTGTTCAAATCATGACCCCCAGGGGTAGGGTGGGGCCACAATGGGCTATCAAAGTTTTGAAATCTTTAAAAATCTTCTTCTCAGGAACAGCCAAGCCATGATTGGTCATATTTATATGGAAGGATTCTCATGTAGTGTAAATTCAAGTTTGTTCAAATCATGACCCCTGGGGTAGGGTGGCACCACAGTGGGTGATCAAAGTTTTACATAGGAATACCTAGGGAAAATCTTTAAAAATCTTATTCTCAAGAACAGCAAAGCCATTATTAGTCAATTATTAATTCAGAAGCATCCTTAGGTGGTGTAGGTTCAAGTTTGTCAAAATCATATTTAAACTTTTCAATACTGAACTGATTTCTGCCTTTTCCTAGCCAAAGTGCTTAGGTGAGTGATGTGGCCCATGGGCCTCTTGTTATTTATTCCTTTTCATGTACTCATTGTGTGCATTGATGTTCCTTATGCATGGTGTGCATGGTGTTTGAAATGTATATTAAGCAGAATACAAGTTACATGTAATTCTTTTATCGCTCCAGAATTTGAAAATCAATGTTTACATTACATTACATTATCGTTTCAAGTTTTCACTTTTCTTGTGAATAGAATAAGTCATTATATATGAAAAGAGTATCATGTTTATCATAATGAATATTAAGTACTAGGCAATTGTTGACTTGATTATTATTCTTTATTGTAGAGTGCTAACAATGGCCCTAGCTCTGTTAATTGTCCCATTCCTGCCAGCCTCCAATCTGTTTTTCCGTGTCGGCTTTGTCATTGCAGAGCGAGTTCTCTATCTTTCCACAGCAGGATTTTGTATATTGGTTGTCATGGGAATCTGCAAGCTTCATCAAAAATGTCCCAGCATTGTAAGAGTTTTTTTTTTTTTGGTAAAGCTCACCAAATTCTTATTAAACAAATGTTTAACATTTTCATTGCTAAAATATTTGGCTAGTCAGCATGTTTACTTGATAAAATTGCATGTTCCCCATTGTATTTGTATCCAGTTACAATAGTTTCTTTAAGTTCCTGGGAAGCAAAATGGCCACTTTTTAGCTCACCTGAATCAAGGGCTGAAGTGCATTATTCTGATCTGCAGTGTTCATCTGTCTAATTTTCAGAGCTAGTTCTGTTTTAATGTATTTTATTTAGGCCAAAAAAATTAATCAATAGTTTCTCAGGCACCGCCGCATCAGGTCAAAAACGGCTGCATTGATCAATTTTATTGACATTTTGAAAAGGGAAATAACTCAATTTTCTATTTTTCCAAGTTGAAAAAGAAAATTGAGTTATTTCCCTTTTCATAACAATAATATTGATAGACGGTTTTTATTAGATAAACAATATTCTTCTAGTATATACAGTCCTTTATTAATTAACTTTTAAAGAAATGTTTAGAATAACATAATTTAAAGTTGAGTACCTTATAATTAGTATATTAAGAGAACAAAAAAGTGAGAATCAGTTAATATCATCATTTTGTTGAACAACTGACATGAAAAAAAGAAACCTGCTTTAAAAAAACAAAAAAAAAAAAACAAACAAAAAAAAAAAACCAAAAAAAAAACAAAAAAAACTGCCTGCCACATTGAATTTTGAAATTTTTGGCCTGAGAAACTATTAATTAATTTTTTATGGCCTTACAAAACTGTTTGTTCTGTATGAATTTCATAGGTGGTTTAATATGCTTTATTTTACAGAATATTCGTTACTTTGTCTTCTTCCTGGTATCCATATTTATGTTGAGATCCATTCAGAGAAGCAACGAGTGGAACACAGAAATGTCTCTGTTTACATCTGGTGCTAAAACCTGCCCTCTAAATGCTAAGGTGGGTTCTTAGAGCAGGGAGCAAAAAATTGCTCTCAGTGCTAAGGGTGGTTTTTAACACCAAGGGCCAAAACCAACCCTCTCAATGCTAAGGTAGACTTTAACAGCAGGGGAGACAACTGGTCCTTTCATTGCTAAGAAAGGTCTTTATACTCTCAATGCTAAGAAAGGTTTTTACAGCAGGAGCTAAATGCTGTTATCTATAGCTAAATGCTTTGCTAAGTTTTAATGACAGGGGCCAATACTTGCCCTGTATATGCTATGATGCATGTAGGTTTTTATGAAAGGGGCCTAAACTGTCAATTCAGTGTTAAGGTAAGTTTGTATTGTAGGGGTCCAAAACCTGCCCTCTAAATGCTAAGGTGGGTTTTCACATCAAGGATCACAACCTATCATTTCAGTGCTAAGGTAAGTTTTTTTTTATAACACTATTTACTGGGACTAAAAATTTGCCCTCTGAATGCTAAGGTAGGTTTTTACAGCATGGCATGAGCCAAAACCTCCTCAGGCACTTTTTCTTACAGTGGGAGCAAAGATATAGACCTGCCTTCATGTGCATATTGCTAAGGTATCTTCACTGCAAGGGCCATTTACTACCTTTCAGCACTATATTGCCCTACAACTGCCAAAGTATGCTTACTTCTGGAGCCAAAACTTTCCTTTCAATACTAAGGAATGTAACATAAATGCCAAAATGTGCCATTTCTATAGTAGGATAGAAGACATGAATTTTACTTACTGTGGATACATTCTTGAAGAAATAGTGTAACCGGGTACATTATAACTCTGTTTATTTATACAGGTACTTTTTGCTCTGTGTTCATGGTATTGTTAACATTACAGATACATTACAATATAGGGAAAATAAACTCTGATGTGGGCAATGTGGAGCAAGCAATAAGTAAATACAGACTAGCTATCAGGTACGTTTTTGATGTATTCATCCAAGGACATCTTTAATACTTGTGTGGCTATTAGTGTAGTATAAAATTGGTATAATTTGATGTTTTAGCCTGAATCCAGACTACGACCAAGCAATGAATAACCTGGGTAACTTACTTAAAGACCAGGGACAGAATATGGAGGCTGAGCTGTTGTTACAGAAGGCTGTAGAGATAAGGTGGGTAGTGTCATAGATATTGTCAGTGCAAACTGATACCACACAGCAGTACTTACTTATTCACTTGACACAGCAGTATCTACTTATAATCCGTTTCTTTTGGAACTGTCAATTAAATACGGGAAAATTTAGCATTTTTTTTTATCCCACCTATACAAAGGCAGCTCTGGGACAGTGGGTAAAATAAAGCACTGCATGCCTTTCCTGAAGTACCTACCTTTTTGTCTCAAATGAAGTGGTCAGTATTTAAATGTCTGCTCTCTGTGTAGTCAATATTCAATACAATAGAAAGCCATGATCAATGATGCAAGTGATAAACAGGTCAAGTGCTCAAGGTCTGAGATGATGGGGAATATTAAAGGCTTTTATTGGATTTCTCTATTGGTACATGTATTTATGATATCTGTTTATGTGGTTGTTAGCATTAAGCCAGTTAGAAGTACATGTATATAAAATGGGGTTTTCAATAGTCAGTGTAAGTTATTTACTTACTACATGCAAACCAGGCTTATATTTGCAACAGCTTTTATTTACAATTCATCAATTTGATTTATTATGATAGATTTTTGCAACTGAGGAATTATTCTTCATGTATACATATATGTGCCATTAAATAAATGGTTTGCAACTAGGTGAATTTGTGAGTAAAAAAAGTGTTTGGGAAACTCATTGATATTTTGGGCATACAAATAAAATTTCAAGATAAGTAGAAATGATGCATTTCTCTATGGTACATGTTGTACATATGCTTTCTTGTCTGACATTTCATATGATAGGGCACTTTTGTATTTAAAATTGAATTTATATGATTTAGTGTTGTGAATCTTATCCATAATGAGATTAACAAGTATACTGTAAACCAAATATTATTCGTGTCATCTTTTATTCCTGATTCGTCAGTTTGAAATCAATCCATGATGATTAATGTTTGCAACTAAGGAAACACTCTACAAATACAAAGTAAAATAGATGATGGTTCATGGCGATTAATATTCGCGAGTTAAAGTAGGTCTCTAAAACTCGCGGATATTTCTCCCACTCGAATAAAAATTGGTTTACAGTACTTAATATGTACATAAGGGAAAAATTGCTTTTAATCAGTAATGAAAATTGATGATATTAAACTTGTAATCAGTTATCTTACTAACTGTATTGGACTAACTGTATTGGATAACCTGAGATAAATAACCTTTCACAAACATTCTTGTTCTTTCTAGGCCAGATTTTGCTGCTGCATGGATGAATCTAGGGATTGTGCAGGCAGCTCTGAAGAAGCAAAAAGAGGCAGAACAGAGCTACCATACGGCCCTCAGACATCGCAGGAAGTACCCTGACTGCTACTATAACCTAGGAAATCTTGTAAGTGATTTAATGTTAATTATTATATCCTGTACTGGCAAGCAGCCTAAAATATAATTCCAAAGTATTATTTGATTCCAGAAAGGAAAGCAGATTTATGCTCTGTTGGTTTCATGTTTTGGTTTAATTCAGACCCAAATGATAAAAGATTGTTGAATTATTCAAATTTTATGATTCACTTCATTGAAAATGTTATTTTACATGTAAATGTATGTTGTATATCATATAACAATTGAAGTGGGCAATTTTAATTGAGTCTATAAGCTCACCTAACCTAAAGTGCCTATGAGCTATATTCCAATTGAAATTTGATTTTTTGTCTGTCATGATTATCTATCTATTTTTAGTTACATACATGTATTGTTTCTAAGAAGAAGGTATGGTGTAGGCTTTATTGTGCCCTAAAATTTAATGTTCTTTAAAAGTATTGAAAATGGCTTTAACATGAGTTGAGTAGATGAATATGATAAATCATTAAAGAATATGGCATGAAGGAGGACTGATCTGGAAAAATGACATCATAAATTTGATAAATTTCTTTGTTTTATGCAGAAAAGCCTCAAAATGACTAATTTCTGTGATTATTTTCCTCTAGAAAATAGTGAACTTCAGTTTTTGGATATATTGTGCAAAATGCTTTGAAAAATCACATATCTTAAAATTTTTGTGGGCGATGCTGGCACTGTAAGTTTTCTGAAAGAAAATTCCACTGAAAATTGATGTCTTCTGCAACTTTAAAAGAAAATATGGGAAAATGCACAAGTTCATGACGTCACAGTTAACATTTAGGAGGTCATATTGGAAAAAAGATTTATATGTTTTTACTGCATGGAATTTCAATAATTCAGAAAGGATGGATTTTAATTTCTTACATCACTTCTTAATTTTAGAAAAATACTGGGCCATATTTGTATTGAAACTGTACCTTGTTCTTTGTCATCTGTAAGATTCTAAAATTTCTTTCTTCCTGTCCAGCACCACAAAACAATTTCATTCAAACTTGGGGTTGTAAAATTTTTTGTTCTCTTTAACCATCAGATTTAAGTTGACAAAAAATACTTCATGGCTTTTTTGTGTAGTTTTAATGTTTCTCAAAATCATGAATGTCTAAGCTAGAGGGAGACACATTTAAGTTTGTTTTTTACTTTCTCTCCAGTACCTGGACATGGGGCAACACCAGTTAGCATTAAGTGCCTGGAGAAATGCTACCCTTCAAAAGCCAAGCCATCTTAATGCTTGGAGTAATATGGTCATCTTGCTGGATAATCTAGGTACATGTACATACAGTTATTCATAACTTCAAGAAATACTTATTAATTTCCATTTGTGTAATTCCCGAGTTTTATCTCAGATTGAAAAAAAAGACTGCTAAATAAGTAGAACAAAGGAGGGGTGGGGGAGCGGGCATATTCTTAGTAATTGTAATAACGTTGAAGAGGAGAATTTCCTGTTGAATGATTTACTTGAAAAAATACGCATGTATTTTGATGTACATTTATAAACTTAAGAAGTAACTTTGAAGTCAGTGAAGAAAGACTTGTTTACATGTATATGCATGTAGTTGCCAAAGATACCCATATACTGATGTTTCTTTGAGCCAAAAGGTTAAAGGTTACAACTACATGTAGTGTCCATATGATTTTTACAGTGGTGCAAAGTAGCAAGGAGAGAAATTGCAGAGATGGGATTTAAATTGATCAATTAATTCTTTAATAAAATATTCAAAGAATTTAAGAAATACTCTGTTTACTTTGTTAGTATATATATTTATGTGGTGCTTTAAAACTGAAGTATTTCTTCTACAAGAATTAATTTGAAATCAAGGTCCTTTTCTTTAAATTCTGCTGTCATGTAATGATTTATTTTTTGAAATGAGCAATACATTTAAGCAATAACTTGATTATACATTGGTTTGTTCTTGTTCACAGTTATTAAAGGAAAAGCTAAGCATATTATTTGATTAGTATCATCATATTAATTAACTGGAGTAAATTTTCTGATGTAGAGAAACTAGAGCAGGCAGAGCTTGTGGGTAAGGAGGCAATCAGGCATGTCCCCAATGACCCCACCCCCTACTTCAACCTCGCTAATGTCATTGGAAAAGCAAATAGATACCAGGAGAGTGAGCAGTACTTTCTAAAGGCCATACACCTCAGTGGAAAATCTCCAGCATCCAAGATGTATGCCAACTTAGGTAAGATTATATTCATGTAGCTCAATATAAAACTATAGCAGCTACATGTAATATGTGATATATAATTGAACCTGATAAACATTTCTCATGATAAATGCAAAACATGATGATGAAAAACATGATAAAAGATGCAAATCTGATAACTGAAAAGAGGATACAACAGGATACAAGCAGGATAAGATAGGATAAACATTATGGTAAAAACGATTTGGGCTTCAATATTAAGATGTCCAGTATGTAGCCATGTTGTTCTCTATAATTTAAATAATGTACATGTACACTATATATATATCTGTTTCATTCTTATAGGTGTACTTTATCATCGCTGGGAGAAACCAGCTGAGGCAGAGAGGGCGTATCTAAAGGCACTGGAAATAGAACCAGCCAATCAGAGCGTCTTACAGAATCTACAGATGTTACTCCGAAAATACAACAGAAAAGGACACTCTTAGCGTATCGTTAAGTTTGTTATACACTGTTTTCTACAACAGAGTGACACAAAATGAAATATCTTCTGTGGTAAAATGGATAGCTGATTAATTTACGCATCAAACTACCAAGGAATGGAATTGTGGTATAATGAAGATGATGTCTAATATAGCCAATATCTGGCTTTGTCTACAAAGATTGATGTTCAATCAGATATCAGTTTCTGCCAATTATTGAAGAGCTGCCATTCATGTAGTACCCATAGCATATCTAGTACATGTACATGCATTCTTAATATGCATAATTCAGCAAAACAGAAGTCGCTAGTTTAGAGAAGAAAAATTTACTTATTTAAAATATTTCTTCATCTCCAGTAATATTAAGTCAGGGTTATTGAATTGTGTTTGTAAAAGGCAGATAATGTGTTTTTTGAGATAGGTGCAAATGACATAGTTTAACCTCAATATCTTGCACTCAGGAAAAAAAGAGCACTTGGAGATATTTAATTTTTCTGGGAAAACCATGCAATTTGAAACTTTATCCATCTTTGGCACACTGAAGTCAAACTACATGTATCCCAGTACCAGGAATGTCAATATATCAGCATTAGAAATATTTAAATTAAGCTGGTTATATATTGCATATCTGTTCATTACATTCCATCAATACTTTTGTTTTTTAAAGGAAAGTTTTCACATTTTACTTGCATTTTTTTTAAAATATACATAATGTACATGAATGATTTAGAATTATTGTTGAGAGAAAATTGCTTGTTAGATCTAAAAATCCATTTAAGTTTTCCTGTTATTTTGAAGATTATCTCTGTGATGTTTGAAGAAGATACCAGTAGCATTCCATTTTTGATATACATATATATGAGTGGTTGTGGATATACACACATTTATTTTTTCTGTTGTGTTAAGCTCACAGAGTGCTTTTTCATCTGCGGTAACAGGGCTTTTTGGTTGGTCTTGTTTTGACTTTTTTTTGTTGTTGTCGTTGCGAAAGTTGAATACTTTGTTTTTTCCATTTTGCATAATGATAAGAAGTACATTGCAATTACAGGGCTTAGCACTGAAAGATCTTGTATAACACATCTGGTTTTTTTTTTATAATAATAGCCATAATATTTTTGTAAAAATATATGAATTTACCATTATTCTTAAATAAATTGAATGTTATCATATCTTGGAGTCCTATTTCTGGTAAAGTCTGTTGCTCAAAAGTCTTTGTGAAGCACAGAAAATCTGTGGGCAAATGCTGTATATTTGTCCCCCAATATCACTGAAAGTGGGGGGTATGATATGTGGTCTGTCCCTCTGTCTGTCATTCTGTCTGTGTGTAACACTATTACATGTTTCCGGATGATATCTCAAGAGGCCTTGTGCCTTGTAGCTTTTGCAATGAAGTTTTGTACTCCCTATGGTCTAAAGAAGACCCTGAATGATTTTGAGGTCAAAAGGTCATGGTCAGAAATTTTACATTCTGTCTGAGAGGAACACTTGTTTCCGAATAATATCTTGAAAAGCCTCTGGGCTTTTGCAATGAAATTTAATATCAGAACTCAGTATGGTCTTAGGAAGACCTCTATTGATTTTGAGATCAAAGGTCATAAATTCACACATTATGTGTGTAACACTTTTGTTCCCAGGGGATATCCTAAAAAAGCCTCTGAGCTTTTGCTATTTGAAATTTTATATCACTTTCCTATGACCTAAGGAAGACACCTACACTGTATTGATTATGAGGTCAAAGGTTGAGATCAGTATATTCATACATTGAAAATAACGGTTTCTAGATGAAAACTTAAGTTCTCTATGAGCTTTTTCAATGAAGTTATGCATGTATATCATAACCCTTAGTGACTTAGAAAAAAGACCCCTATTTACTTTTAAGTCTAAAGGTCAAGATCAGAAATTCATGCAATGCAAAAAATGGTTTCTGGATGATAACTTTAGTTTTCTTTAAGCTTTTTTTTAATGAAATTTTACATCATAACTCCCAGTGACTTTAAGAAGTCCCCTTTTAATAAGGGAAAGTAACAACAAGAAATACATGAAATTAACCCTAAATCTAAACCCCAGCAAGAACCCCACATCCAGTCAATGAAATGACTTTAACACATATCATGATAATGATCTCTCACTCATCATAATCTATGGGATACACCCCATGTTTAACAATGTATGGGAAATAATGACTTATTGTCAATATCCATGGGATTTATCCCATTTGAGCAAATTTGTGGGAGAAAAATCCCAATGGGAGAAAATATCCCACCTGACACTTTTTCTCACATGGGAGAAAGGTGGGATAGTTGTTAGGACTAATAATCCCACCATTCTCCCATGGGATTCTGACTTTTAGGACTTCATATCTTTAAAAAAATTATATTTGAGAGTTCAACATGAGACCAGTAGATATTGCTAAGAAACCCCACCAAGTGCTATAATTTATTTTTGGACATCACAATTAGAAGTGGTAGTAAAAGTCTGAACAATGTCGTGTCCGGAGTTAAATGTCGCGTTGTTATATTGCATATACATAGTTTTCACATGACAACTTTAGTTCTCTGTAAGCTTTTGTAATGAAACTTAAAAAAGACCCCTTCTGACTCCAAGGCCAGAAAAGGTCAAGGTTGATATTTTTCTTTCTTTCTCCATCTGCCTATTTTTTTTCAGTTCTTCCAACCTCTTCTCTCCTCCTTAAGCGGGGGACACAAATTCTCTAACTTGTTCTTCGTAATGACTCCAGTGCCAAATGTGTACGATAATACTTTAACATAGATATTGATGTTAAGCAAGGTTGAAATAACGTCATGAAGTACTTAGTTATATGGATTTTTTTAAAATTTTTAATGACATGTTCGTGGACATGCTATTTTCTTTAAATGACTAGATTATGTATACATTATATATAAATCAATGTCTGAGTAAATTGATATAAATTAAAACAATACACAGTATTTTACCAACGTCATCAGTATAAATTCTACGTACTACCTTTAAATAGTATTTTTATATACCGTATAGGACCAATTTCTAAAACTTAACAAAAGCGGAAAATGAAATCAGTTATCGAAATATAAAAATGAGAGACTAGGAAATCATGTATTTTTGATAAATTTTTGCATCTAACAACAATTATCTGAAGCTGGGGGGGGGGGGGGGTTTACACCATCCATTCGTCAGGTGTCTGTGGAAATATCCTGATTATTTCAGAATGTTATTTTATGATTGGACGTTGTTTTGTTCGCATGGCCGATATCGCTTTTCGACCTTTTCAGACACATTTCTTCATATTTCTATCTATCTGTCCAATAACTGATATAGAAAAAGACATCTGGAAATAACGACAACATTTTAGTTACTTCACAGTCACTTAATCCTTGCTTACCGGTACTTATGTTTTACAGAAAAAAATAAACATTTTATTCAAAGAACTTTATGACAAAGTTAATGACATTTCAACCCATTAAAGACAGCGATTTTTTACAAAACATTTAAGACCAACTATTTTAACTTGGATTTTCATTAAAAAAAATATTTTGCTATGCGGTATGTTAAACATGACAAAAACGTTAATGTCCACGAACTATTTTGGAAGTCTTTGAACATATGTACATTATTCATTCATTAAGTATATATTAATACTGCCTACAAATTAAGTAGACGCTATATGGAAAGTCCCCACACATACGTGTTTAAACAACATTAACAACTTTTACTAGGTCACTGTACAGGAATCAATGCAATGTTTATATTCATTGTCCACATTCATACTAAAGACTCTCTCCAAGAGAAAAAGTGACTCCACGCGCTGATCTGTTGAATACACTCGGATTTTCCATACTTCCGTTGCTTCTTTCACACGAAGATTCTAGATTTTCGTCAGACCATGTATTGTTGACGCCATTTTCTTTCTTTGTCCCTTTGTCAGCTGGAAGGTTTGCTTTAGAATGGCTTTTTGCTACACCGTAGTTCTTTGACGCTTGCCTCGGCTTGTACTTGAAGAAATAGAGTTCGAAACCCAGACACACGAGCGCTAGAGCAGCCCCTCCCGCGATTAGGATAAAAACCCCGCCAATATTGTTCAGACTAATGCCCTCGCTCTCATTTTCCAGTTTAGGACACTTTACTTTATTTTTATCCCACCATTTTTTCTTTAATTTTTCAAGCATTCGTTGATTAAGGAGCTGAAGTATCCTTTAGAGAATTAAAAAAAAATAATAATAAAATTCAAACCATCATGGCTAATTTATGTGTTGAAGACGTTACCCAGTACAATTTTTTTTTACTGTTTGAATACATGGTGAAAATGCAGCGCTAAAAAAAATCCGAAATGATCAAAGAAATTATGCATGCGACTCTACCTTTATGATTTATTTAGCGTTCTTGAAATTCTATAACCTACATGTATTTTGATTCAGTTGACGGAATAATGCAATGTTTCATAACTGTAACTATTATTTTGCTAAAATTTTACCCAGCCAAAATGATTCAAGAACTCTGGCTACCTATGCTTTTATGTACATGTACTCACGCAGTTGAGAGATCGTTCCTTAATGGCGACCCGTTCTGGACAGCCAGAGCAAAGGGTTTCCTGCTGAACTCCTCGCCAACTTGCCAGAGGTCGCAGTTCTCCATCGACCTCATCGTCTGATACTGGTTCTCCGCGGCATCTCCTATGTCCACAGGAAAAAGTGAATAAAAATTTTATCAATTAAGGATTCAATCAGTTTTAGAGGGGAAAATTCTCATGTTGCAAATTGATATTTTTATATGAAAGGTAGAGTTAAAAAAAGAGTTCTGGTCTAGTTTAAAATCGTCCTGTTTCATTATACCGTATGCGCACCCGAAGGTCTGCAATTAATGACATCTTGAATTCAATAAAGATTTCTTGGCCTTTCAAGTTAAGATAAATGTTAATGTCGATGGTCTACCAAAATGTTTTATTCACGGACATAGCCGAGTAGTACCACTGTCTACGGAAATTGACAAGTATATGTGTTTTTATATAGAATTCGTGTACTAGTAAATTGTACCTATGTATGCGAATGTCCCATTCTTTACGCTGGAGAGTGCTTCATCCAGCGAGTTTGGAAATCCCGAGAGTTTCATGGTTTCCCAAAGTTTGGTATACTTGTTACTGACCGGGTAATCCCACACCGCCAGTTTGGCTCTCTCTACAGGGTCTAAGGTATCGTCCAAACTCATATTCTTCCAAATACTGAAAAATCATGTTAAATTACCATTTCTAGTATTATAGAATTGTTAATCGCGAATTGTGGCATATTACTAGTATTCAAAACATTGCATCAGGTTTAAAATAAAATCTAGGAGATGACTACAAGGTCCGATATAGATTTCATGGAAACGCATTTATTTATGAAGTCCTTAACTTACACTAACTTTATCTATGACATACATTCAATGTGTAATTATAATCTTTTAAAGACCAAAAAGTGCATCATATTTTTTTGACTGAATTTCTGATCTGAATAGTACTTATAAGACCTTAATTTTGTAAGACCAGATCTTTTAAAACTTTCATTCACAGAAAAACTGTTTTCTGCATTTTCTATGAGATTTGCATCAAATCTATCAGGTTTCTTGCAAGTAGTATGCCTTTTTCGTGAAGCGTAGTACATATTTTAATACCTGTAAAATCTTTGTTCAATTTCTGCCATTCTCTGGAAGTACACCATAGCTGCACTGCCATTATGCGGTGCGTATTTAACAGTATGCTGACTGGATAGATCGTCTAAGGATTTGATTGGTTCTTCCAAACGAGACACAGTCAAAAACGCAGCTAGATTGGCTGTATATGTTGCTATGACAATGAACCCAAACAACCACCACGTAGCAGCAATAAGGCGGCCTGAAAGAGCTCGTGGCGCCTCA